>NW_026605700.1:0-41337 GCF_945859685.1 Eupeodes corollae | reverse complement strand
TCTCTTGAGCATATGTAATGTACATATGTGCATATACCAAATATCGTAAAACGAAGTGTTACTGGATGGTGTCTTCAATATTCTATTTTATTTAGTCATTAATTTTATTAAAGTATTTCAATTCCTACAACTCGGCCATTCTGACCGAAAATCGTCCTCGATTTAAGGTTTATGCACACAATGTTTACATTGTTATAAATTTATTTTAGCTTTAAAATATTACATATTAATTTAATTTTTTTTCATTATTTTCTTGCGTTACAATTATACGAATAGTAGCATTATGTACCTTTTATTTATTTTGTTTTGTTCTTAATCTTTTTTTTTTATACAATCAAAATTTTTCTTTAAATATACATATTAACATACATGCGATAAGTAAATGAACTTAAAATTAAATTTGAATGAAAGTGAAAAAATATTCACATAATTCTTATTTTTCGAAAGCATATAAATGCATATAAATTAAATGTTTCCAACAAAATAAAAGATCAAAAATCACGAGTTTAGCAATAGTAAAATCAATACATGCAAATTGTTATATATTTTTTTTGTAGGTATACGAAAATAAAAAAAAATCACAGATCGTTATTTGGCAACAAGGAAAAACCAATAAGGTCATGCAAAATAATACAAATTTATTTATGAATATATGGTTTCATGTTCTCAGGACAGCAAACTCCTTCATAAGGAATTCGGGATATTTGTAAATTTTCTAGGTCTTTAATTATGTAACGATCATTTGGCAAAATCTTAATAATTTCATATGGCCCTTTGTACTTAGCCAGAAATTTCTTGTTTAAGCCGGGTGTATTTACTACATTTTTAATAAGAACCAAATCACCAATCTTGTATTGATGCGTTTTTTTATAGCGTTTATCGAAATAAATTTTGTTTTGATTTCGACTTTCTACAGTTTTGACAATTGCTTCCTTTCTAATTTGCTCTAAGTCTCTAGGTACATGTTCAATTATATTTTCATCTAAGAATTCCTTAACATTGTCACTAATAATGCCTTTTTTAACAACTCCAAAAAGCAACATACTGGGACTCTTACCTGTACTTTTGTTTTCAGTGTTATTAAGCGCAAACTCAACTTTTTGCAAGGATTTTACCCAAATTCCTGAATCAATTTCACACTCTTTTGATAGCATGGGAGTAAGGCACCTATTAATTCGTTCAACTTGACCGTGAGACTGAGGTGAACTTGGTGCAATTTTGACATGCTTAATGTCGTATTTTTCGCAAAAACTAGCAAAATCGTCCGAGGTGAAGCAACTCCCCCTATCAGAAACTATACGTGTTGGCTTACTATAAAAAGAGAAATAGGATTCTAGGCATTGCATCACTTCCTTGGTGGTCGTACTTTTAACGGCATACAGTTTTACATATTTCGAAAAGCCGTAAACTATTACAAATATGTGCTTTTTACTATTATTTGTAGATGTTGGCAATGGTCCATAGTGGTCTATGTGCAGCGTTTCAAAAGGTTTGTCGCCCTTATGGATATTGTCCAGTTCAGCTTCCTTTTTGCCACTTGTAGGCGAATAATATAGACACTTTAAACAAGAGCTAATAAACTTTTTAATTTTATCCTTCATACCTGGAAACCAGTATGTTTGTCTTAGATAATTGAAACATTTTTCTACACCAAGATGGCATAAGCCTTCATGATGCGTACGAATGACATTGGTTTCCATTAATGATGGAACGTAAAAAAAAGACTTTTTATTTATCTTACGATAAAGTAACCCATTTATAAGCTCATATCCGGAACTGTCACGTTTTTCTAACATCTCAACCAACCTTTTAATGATGGGATCGTTTTGCTGGGCTGCAGCAAGTGCGTGCTCGAACGTGTCAGGTTCAACTATCAAAATATTTTGACACCTGCTAAGAGCGTCGACGTGGTTCATCCTTTTACTATCTCTATGTTCAATGACATAGTCATAATCCTGAAGCTCTAATGCCCAGCGCGAGATTCTAGGGTTTAAAATCTTTTTGTTTAAAGTTTGAGTAAGTGACCTGCAATCGGTAACGATCTTGAAGCGAATACCTGTTAGAATGATATCTAGATTCAGGATCAGTTGAACGTTTAGAAAAGAAAAACATGGGATGAAGTTTCTTATCTTGTTGACGTTGTAGCAACACAGCTCCAAAGCCCAAGCTGCTAGCATCACAGTGGAGTTCTGTGTCTGCATAAGGGTTATAAATGCTAAGAAGTGGAGCATGCAATAGTTTTTCTTTTAACGTATTGAAAATTTTAATATGTTCTTCGCCTAAAACAAACTGTGTATCTTTTCTTAAAAGATCATTTAGCGGTTTTGCAAGTAGGGAAAAATCCCTAATAAATTTCCTAAAATAGGAGCACAAGCCTAAAAAGAATGCAGTTTTTTAGGATTCGTAGGAAGTGGGAAATCTGCTACAGCTTTTAAGCCATCAACGTTAGGACCTATTCCATTTGCAGACACTTCGTATCCCAAATACTTAATTTTTTCATGCATGAAAACACACTTATCAAGGCGTAATTGTAGGCTATACTCGGAAACAACGCGTAAAACTTCTTTCAAAACCGACAAATGATCTTCTTTCGTTTCAGTTGCCACTAGTAGGTCATCTATGTAGATTAAAAGTTTTCCAGAATTAATAAGTTCTTTAAAAATGTTATTTATATAGCGTTGGAAAACTGATGGTGCGTTTTTCAGCCCAAATGGCATACGCAGATATTCAAACTGCCCAAGAGGCGTAACAAAAGAGGTGAATTTGACTGAGTTTTCATCCATTTTTACGTAGTGAAAACCACTCTTAAGGTCTAGAAGCGTAAAGTACCTCTTATTCCTAAGTCTATCGAGATGATCTTCTATCAAGGGCAACGGGAAATTATCCTTGACTGTCACCTTATTTAGCTGGCGATAATCTACGCATAAACGCATTTCACCATTTTTCTTACGAGTCAAGACAATCGGGGATGCATATGGAGAATTACTTTCTCGAATGATGTTTTCTTTCAGCAAATTGTCTAAAACCTTTTGTAACTCAATTTTATGAACGTATGGTAGACGCCTAGGTGCGCAACTAAAAGGACTGTTAGAGTCCGTCAAAACAATTTTCATTTCGTAATCATCCGCATAATTTTGATTATCTTTAATACTTTCAAAAACAATATTTTCTAACTTAAGTTTTTCCTCATAGCTCAAATTTTCATTTATATTTAAACAAGTCTTTTCATCGCGCGTATCGCATGTATCAATTTTTAAAATTTCGAAATTAAAATCATCGTCATTATCATTATCTATATTAGTTTCGTTTTCAAAATTTTCTTCCTTTCTTTCTTCAACCGTTAATTTTATATTTGCCTTATGCAAAAAATCTCTTCCTAATACTACCGGATTTTTCATTGTCTTATCGCAACAACATAAAAATATAAACTTACATAACTTAGTTTAAATTTAACACAACATACCAATTCCTAATACATTCATCTTTGAGTTGTTGATCCCAACAAAATTATGCGTACATACATCTATGGCTGTCATCATGCAAGGTGGAACAAACTGCTGCTGGATAAAACTGATCGGGCTGCCTGTGTCAATTATAGTTGGTAGATGCATGTTGACTTGGATAGATCCAGCTTCAGAACATTTTAACTCAAACTCGAGAATTCCTTTAAAATCGGCTAACAAAGTGGAGATCGTAGATTTTTTTAATGGATCCTTATTTTGATCAACCAGGACCGAAGCTTTTTCGGAGCACTCACTGATAACGTGTCCCTTTTTTCCGCAACGAAAACACGAACCTCTCTCCCTTTTTGGCTTTGGGCACTTTGTTGAAATATGGCCAACTTCGTTACAATTGCAGCATTTTACCTCAGACTCAATTCGTAACAAAGGTTTAGCTTGCTGCAAGGGTTGCGATTCGGCCCTCATTTTCTCATACTTTCTGAGGATAACTTTGAGCTCAGCAACGGTGTTGGCGGTTAGCATTAACTGCTTGTTGAACAGCGAATGGGGAATACCTTTTATGATGTACGTTATCACATCCTGCTCGTCAATCTCCGCTGACGACGCAATTTCTTGCATAGCAAGGACATATTGCAAAAAAATTTCGTCCCGTCGTTTTTTGCGATTGCGCAACGCATTGTGGACGTCTGTTGCTATCGTATGATTATGAAACTCTCTAAGCAAAGCACCTTTGAGCTCGCCCCATGACTTGAAAGACCTTGACCTTAGGAACAATTTTGCCGTGCCTTTCAATAGTCTTTTTGGATAAATAAACGATTCTGATTCACTAAAGCGGTAAGTAATAATTGCGTCATCAACAACTTCGACCCATTTTTTGATAGGATAGTCGTCGTCACCACAAAATGTTGGAAACGAGTCCTCGATGTCACGTGCTGAATACATACTACTAGGACGCGCATCACGTGCAGAACCGTTGAGTTCGGATATGCGTCGTTCCAGGTCAGAAATCTCCTGTTTCTTTTTAAGAATTTCACGCAGTTTCTCAAGGCGCAAAGCAACACTAGTAGATTCCTCATCCAACTCATCATCGTTATCGTCATTACTTTGTTCGTCACCTTCCTCATTGTCGTCATCAGGAAAAAATTCCTCAATACGGTCAGTCTCAAAAGACGTGATAGCATCGTTTAAACGAGATTTAAGTACATTTTTTATGCCTTGCGAACTTAAGCCCATTTCGCCTAATTTCGTTTTCAGTTTGTGTACATTGGCATTTTCAACAAAATTTAATGAACGTGTCTTAGCATCCATATTCATTAATTAGAGTTCGACAAAAGATTAACAAGAAAGTTTAATGAAAAAAATTATATGCATGCAAATATACGTTAAATGTCGGCACACTATCCCACTTCTGAAAGATTGTAGGGCTTATTCTTGATTTAATTTACTTTAAATTAAATTCGGGTTTGAAATAATCATGCAAAACTTAAAACGATCATGCAAAAATATTAAACTTAAAAAAACTCATAAATGAAATCACATGCAAAAATAAAAAAAGAAGACAAGTTAATCAGTTGGATGCTTTATTCGAACTAAACTTCTTAAAATTAACAAAACTCATTAAGCTTAAAACTATATAACAAATTATATAACAAAAATTAATTGTTACAAAATATCAAAAGCAGTATTTTTCGTCATTCAATTATGCTGTTATTAGCTGAGCTTTTTATAAATAACATTAAAATAAACTTATAGAGCGTTTACAAAAAGAATGAGAGTTTTCTCTTGAGCATATGTAATGTACATATGTGCATATACCAAATATCGTAAAACGAAGTGTTACTGGATGGTGTCTTCAATGTTCTATTTTATTTAGTCATTAATTTTATTAAAGTATTTCAACTCCTACAATATTAATGGTATTTTTATGAGTATTGAAACAAAGTGCATGCTGCCATCAAGAAAAGACCTACAGCACCGAAGGATGTCTAGCTTAAAATGTCACCATCGACAGACGTAACTTTGAGGTTCTGGACTTTGTCTACATTGGCTCCGTTATAAATTCAGAAAACAGTACCAGTGCCGAGATCAAACGGAGAATTACTCTTTTTTACCGCTGTTGCTTAGTAGTAAGGAAAAAATTGAGTAGTAAGGCCCGCTGTCTAGGTACAAAAGTTTCGCTCTCTTCATCCTTCTCTTCAAGTGAAAGGACCTTTTATCGTTTCGAGTTAAAAGTTTCAAATGTGATCTAGAGCCCCGTATGCATTGAAGGTGAGTTGGAGAGAAGATGGAATAAGGAGCTGCTCACCGATGTAGACTTAGCCAAAGAATATATTTGAAAAGTCTGAGATGTCTAGTTCACGTAGAGCGCATGGAAACCAATAATTCTCCGGCCCGGAAAGTCAACGAATCTATACCTACTGGACAGCGCCGGTAGAGGAAGAAAGCGGATCAGTGGAAAGTGACTTCTTTTTCCTTTGTTTATGTTTGGCCATAGTGCTCTGGTTGTGGCACAGGTATCAAGCGAGTTCAATTTTTGTCAGCTAGGTCAAGAATTTTACTCTCGATTATCTGTTTTTGATAACACGGCGGGATGTGAACGGTTATTATAGTGAATTGTTGAACCTCTTCTTGCCAGTTAATAAGCATTCCCATTTACTAGGAAACCCGCACCTACACCAGTATCCATCTTTGATCCGCCACCGGCGTATATCGCTAACGCCAGTTCACAGGTTAAAGGTTTGTTGATTAGGCAATACTTTCTTCTGGGAAAAAAAGTTTTAAATGACTTGCTGAAGTCTAAACTGGGTGGCCTTTGATTTCAGTGTATTTCTATAGAAGTTTGAGTTATCAACAGTGTGCTACTAACCGTTGATTCTTGTCACGACGTTTTATGTCGAGAATTTCTTCTAGATCCGCAGAGGGTCCCTGTTATACCAATGCAAGCCATTCTTTGGTCATGGTCCTAAGGTTGTTGTCTTTATCCGCATTTAACTTCTTTTTGATAATTTTGCACTAGAGGACTAGTTTGGTTTTTTGCGGGTTGATCGTCAAACTGTGATTCAAAGTCAATCTTTACACTGTTGATAAAGCGTTTTCTATCTGTTCGCTTATATTGCAGGTGAATTTTGTTATCCCTAATCATCTTCATAAGCAATTACTTTAACTCCACTGTATTTCAGTATCATAAGTATTCATCACGCGTACCCAGAGAAGCGGACTGTACTCTCTTTAACTCAGAGTTGATCAGTCTATTTTTCAACACATACATTATCTATCTGCTGATGGCGTTATTAACGTTAAGATTAACAAGTGCTTCTTCCACCGCCTCATTTCAAGTCCAGCTTTCCAGCTTTCGAAAAAAGACCACTTTGATTTCCTTCTACGCCTGAGGCACATTTTTAAGTGTGGGATTGCATATTCTTTATATTTTTGTAGCATCATAGGAAAACCACTTTCCGAGAATAAGTTAATGGCCAATTTAATCCTTTCTTCCGCAACCAATTTCGTTTGTAGAGTGTTTAGATGCGTTTGCCGCTTTGTGTTTTCATTTTATACTAGACTAGATCTATGAACTTTCCTCCCAATTTCTATTCTTGTTCGCTTGACAGCATTAAAAAGTCTTCTAGTTTGTTTTCTAATACTTCGAAGTTAGTTTGCTGGTCCACCAAGGTTGTTTTTTTTATCAAGTTCAGCATGTTTTTGTGTACACCCTTTCTCTAATGCCTTACCAAGTACTTAAGTGAAGCCATCTATATCGACCTTTTTTTAAATTCGACCTAAATGACTAACAGCTTTAGGAATCTTCCAATTTTCTTTTTTTTTACTAATTTCAAAGCTACTGGCAACACTCTAGTCATTCTTCGTTGGACGGAAGATGGAATTACTCTTTTAAAGTGATTTTCGTGGTGAGACAATATTGCACTTTGGCAAACTTTTTGGGCATAAATTAATTGACATAGTTTCCAATTCTTTGTGATGTCAATACCAACAACGCAACGTTTACGGTGGTCGCTTTGTTGAAACATTGCGTTCATCTATACGTTTACGTACCTAAATGGATTTATGTGAAGGAAAAAAGGTGAAAGGTCATTAAATTATCTTTTGCCTCGAGAAGCTTAACAAAGTGTCGTCAATGCGTCAAGTGGCTAGCAAGTGAGTGTCCCGTTTGCGTTTGTTCGTATCGTAAAATTCCTGATTCATATATCGTGTACCTTACCTACCGATAACCACGCAAAGGCAATTCAAAACATGTACTCACATATACTTGTTGATAGTCAGTTAAACATCAATGCTGTGCTTCGCCGGGGCTGACTGCACTTGCTGTGCAATACGCTACCAAAATAGACTGATGAAGATGATGCGACTTCCATGTGAATGTGATAAATGTTTGTGTTGACACTATCGATTGCAAACGAAATTGCTTCAAGTGAGTTTCAGACTTTCAGAGAGGACGACGAGTTTCAGCGCATCGGCGACCAACAGGATACAGATGCATGGGACGGGATATAGACCAGCATGATGATGAAACTGCTGTGTGTTGAGTGTGCGACTGCAGCTGCGAAAAAAATTCGATTTAAAAAAGTGACAAACTATTTGGAGATCTTTTTTTTTTATTAACAAGGAGCGATGAACAAAAATATATATATAAATCCTTCAACCAGGATAACTGGGATTTTTTTAAGCCCCGATGGTATTTGTTATCTTTGACAGTGTGGTCACGCAAACGAATAGCTTCAATTCGTCTCTACTTTGCTTTTGAAGCCCTCTTTTTTTATTTTAAGTTAAACTCGTATTTATTAGATACGAGTTTAGCTATGAAAATATTTGAAATGAGAGATAAAAAAAATCGTGAGTAAAGAGCTGAATAGAAAATTGATTAAACGTTCATTTTCAATTTCATCTAAGAAGCAGAAGAAGAAGAGAAGAATAAGGTTCTTGACCTCATCAAATTAAGAAGGTGTAGTACCTAGTGTAATTTTTCTAGTATACAAACGTTCTTTGATAATGCGATCGAATCCCATGAAGAGTTAATCATATGGTAGGTTTGTAGGGTATTTATAATAATAGTTATACAGTGTCAATTTATTTAGTAAATCAACATTTTCATTATAATTAAGTATAAGTGACGCGCAAATTTAATAAAGATTATTAAAATTTTCAGTCATAATTCCTCCCATATCTCAATGGATTATTAGTTTTGTCAGTAATCAAAATACGCGTAATTGGTCTTGTGAAAATTCATTTTCCACTTCACCAAAAAAAAAATGAAATGATGTTTGGTGAAGTTTGTATCCGGATGTTCAAATGGTAGACATGTGCATTCAAGAGGACACAAGCGTTCACAGGTTTTTCTCAAAACCTCTGTCTATCAACTCCTACTCTCGCCTCCCCGTGGTGAACATCGGGTGTCTAGTACCTCAACTGGAAATTGAGTTCAAACCCCAGTGGAAAGTTGTTGGGGCCAGCAAACGAGAGGGGGAGGGGTGGTTCTACTAAGGCACTTTTCCTTATCCAGACGGCAGCGGAGGAATTCCCAAAATGGAATCAATGGTGTCGTCTATAGTTCCAGTAAGGTTGAACTACTAATTGAACACCTTATAGGACTTCTTCGACTTATTCGGAGCCTAGGCCTATAAGGAGCGGTGATATCCTGCTCCCCATCCTTGGAGTTAGGATCTGGCCCTCCAGGTTGGGGGTTGTGCCGTCGGGGTGACTTCCTGGCCACGTAAAAGCTTTCATAGTTGCGAAGCACCAACCAGCCTCGGATACGGATGGATTTACTGTTGACAACCAACGCAAACGAATTAAGGACAACGAACATCGGATATGCACTTGGAATGTTAGGTCCCTTAACAGACCGCGTGCGGCCGAAGAATTAGTGGAGGCCCTTGACCGCTATAAAGCAGACATCACCGCCATCCAGGAAGTACGATGGGATGGGCCGGGCAAAAAGAGGATGAAAAACTGAGATATTTACTATGGTGAATTGAAGACATCTTTGGTGGAATAATTGGGAAGAACAGCCTGCACGACAACACTTCCAACAACGGATTCAGGCTCAGAGATTTTGCTGCGGGGCGAAACGTCATAGTAGTCAGTACTCGTTTTCCTCACCTCAACATCACAAAGAAAATTGGACTTTTCCAGATCAATCTACCGTCAACCAGATTGACCATATTGCGATCGACGACAGACACGCTTCCAGCATCATGGAAGTACGAACTTTCTGAGGAGCTAACATTGACTTGGACCGCTACCTCGTTGCAGCCAAGGTAGCACTTCGGATTTCCAGACCCAAGGCAAAACAGGGAGGTGCTGGGAGAAGGTACAAATTCGAACGGCTATAATCGCAAGAGATCGCCAAATCCTTTTCCGACCGAGTTACTAGTAACCTATCTCGCCGCTCTCTGCCGTCAAAACAATGTATCGACAACCCATGAGGTCTATGAGCAGAAGAGACGAGATGAACGCCTACTTTTAGAAGCAAAAAGAGAGGGCATGAGAAGCGTGTGGTCAAAAATGTTGAGAGGTTTAAAAGCAGGAATGAAGTTCGAAAGTTTTATGAACAGGTGAAACGAAATTCACAGGTACATAAACCTAGAACCGAAGGCTGTAAGGACGAAAGTTTAACCGCAGTCAGACTGTATAACGCCAACGACGAACTGAATTACGCTGTCAGGCAGGATGATCCATTCAACATAGACGACGAAAGCCAACAATCCCGTAAAGATTGCCATATCTAAGCTGAAGTCTAATAAACCCGCTGGAGCGGATGGCTTGAATGCCAAGCTCTTTAAAGCAGCTGGAGATAAGTTGGTTAGGAGCATCCACCAACTTATCTGTAAGATATGGTGGGAAGAAAGCATGCCCGAAGAATGGAACCTCAGTTTTGTTTGCGCAATCCTGAAAAAAGGAGACCATCTAAACTGCACCAACTATAGAGGAATAAGTCTACTTAACATCGCCTATAAAATCTTCTCTGCCGTAATATGTAAACGTCTAAAGCCCATCGTCAACAACTTGATTGGTCCTTATCAGTGTGGTTTTAGACCAGGAAAGTCCACAGTTGATCAAATATTCACATTACGGCAGATCCTGGAAAAAAACCCAAGAACACCAAATCGACACCCACCATCTTTTCATCGATTTCAAGGCCGCATATGACAGCATCTACAGGGAAGAGCTGTATAGAGCCATGTCTAGTTTTGCCATCCCTTCAAACTAGTCTGTTTGTGCAGTATGACCATGTAGAATTCACGCTGCTCCATAAAGGTTGGAAGCACTATCTTTCAAAAGTCTGTCCAATTACTAGCATATGCTGATGACATTGACATAATCGGAAGAACTCAGCGTGATGTCAATGGGGCTCTTGTGAGTATTAAGGCAGAGGCAGTTTAACGGTTAATAAGGGCTAAACAAAGTACAGGCTGTCTTCAAGAAAGGACATACAACACCGAAGTCTTGGTCAAAACTTCACCATCGACAGACGTAACTTTGGGGTAGTCAAGGACTTCGTCTACCTAGGCTCCGCTGTAAACGCAGAAAACAACACCAGCACTGAGATCAAACGCAGAATAACTCTTGCTAACCGCTGTTTCTTTGGACTAAAAAAGTAATTGAGTGGTAAAGTCCTCTATCAAGGGACCAAAGTGTTACTATATAAGACCCTTATCATCCCCGTCTTGATATACGGTGCAGAAGCATGAACTATGACAAAAGCTGTTGAAAGCACCTTGGGTCGCTTCGAGAGAAAAGTTTTGCGTGCGATCTACGGTCCCGAATGCAGCGAAGGGGAGTGGAGGAGAAGATGGAACGACGAGCTGTACGGGCTGTACAGCGACGTAGACTTAGCCAGAAGGGTAAAAGTTGTTACGTTCGTCAGTAGAACTCCGTGTGGAATTCCGCATATGCATGCACACATGATCACCCTGTAAAATTGTAAGTTCGAATTGTCTGACGTAATCATGTCCGAAAAAGAAAAACACCTGCTTGACCGGACATCGGTCCATTTTGTCGCTTGTCTTGTCTGGAGACTATTATCAATCTTTCTTTTCTTTCGCTGACCACAAGCTAATCGGACGTAAGTTCAACCAAACTTTCGAGATATTTTTTTTAGAAGTTCAATTTTTTGTTTGTAGTGAATAAACAAACTCAACATATCCGAAAAGCATACTAGCCAAGAAAGAAATTTAAAGAATCCAAGCTAAATACCAAGTTTCCTTATTTTGGTATAAAACACAGGTAAATGGTTTTCCTACATTTTAATTTCCCTGAATCTAGCCGTTTTCTAAAAGCCTTACTTCCCATAGTCATTACTTGGTAAACAGACGAAGAGTGCTTGAGCTGACAGAAAACGGGGTTTTTCCCACGCCTTCATCGAGGAGAAGCCCAGTTATATATCTTCTCGCTGGACATACCTAGAGCACCAAAGAAAATCAACTTACCACGACCGCTAATCCACCAACTGTTTTTTGCACTTGTAAAACAAGACGAAGAACGAGCTCAGTTCTCGTCTGAACTCGAGACAACGACGCGTCGATCTATAAATCGTCCTCGAGCAAATTGCAGTGCGGGTCGTGGTCAAGTGTTTCGTGTGTGCTGCGGGGGAGGGGGGATGCTAGGCAAAAAGGGAAGCCTCAGCTAGCCCCATAGTGAAATTCTGGAATTCTGGCATACCCAGCAGTACCCCTGAGCCTGCTACCAAATTCATCAAAAGATCACATTTTCTACCTATTCTTAAATATACCTACTTTTTTTTTATAATATATAACCTACAAGCTAAAATATTTGATAACTATATCCAATCTTAAATTGCCTAATCTAATTGATTTAACATAAAGTGTTCAATCTTGTCTATATAAAAAAAAAAAAAATATATATATATATTACTTATAATAGTGCATGCAGGTATATATGTAGCATTTACTATTTACAATTATCTAAGTTAAAATTAACTAAAATTATCACTAAAGCCTAAAACATGCATTCATGCAAATATTATAAATAAAATCCAGAATTAATTATTTGAAATGAACTAGACTTTATTCTTTGGGTTATGTGTGGGTTGGTCAGTGGACTTTCGAATCCCGATGGAGTGATGTGAGTCATTTTGTCAGGCAATTACAGGGATAGCGATCTTGTCGTGAAAAAAGTTAGGGTACAAGCTATCATGGAAGACATACAATGTCAGTGGGAGGGATATTTTTAGACAAGGTACCCGGGCCAAACAACACCTGTCACCGCCCAGAGAACAGAGCAGAGCCGAGTGAAAGTGTCCGTCCGTTGTCCCTTTTTTTTTAGTTGAAATCTTGGCATGAATATTAATCTTTTGTGTGCGTTTGAAAACTCCCGGACCAAGGACCTCGCCCAGCGACGTTCCTAGCTGTGCCTTCTGCAAGCATGCCAAGTGTGGCTCCGTTGAGTTTAGTCCAGCCTATATAACATAATGAATAGTCGCAACAAAGTCCAACGACTAAGATGGCTGGGTCCCGTAGTGCGCATAGAAACCAATGCTTCGACCCGGAAAGTCTTCGAATCCACACCCACATTGCAGCGCAGTAGTGGAAGACCGCGGATCAGGTGGCGCGCATAAGTGGAAAGTGACCGAATCCAACTTGGAGCGCGAAACTGGAGACATCTAGCTACGGACCGAGCTAGGTGTAGAAGTTTGTTGGGTGAGGCCCTAGTTCTAAAGGACTGTAGCGCCACCTTAAGTAAGTAAGTAAGAAGTTTGTATCCTTGCGGCAGGATTATTGGATATTGTGAATGGCCAGCGTCATCACGCAATGATTGCTTTTTGGACCAATTTAAAAAAAATTAGACTTGGAAGACATGTGATTTCAAAAGGAGGGTTCCAAGATCCACAGTGCACACGTTATTGAAAATTAAGTTTGATGAGCGTGATATCTATAGAATATTTTGTTTGGACTACGTTAAGTCATTTTTATATGTCAAGATGCCGAAGACGTTTGAAGACTTCAGCGTCAATACAAAACGCAAACGTCCTTCTTAAAAAACCCGATATATATCATTTAAGAACAAAATGTTAAGTATACGCCAAGTTTTTCCTAACTTTTAGTGCCTTTTTAGTGCATCAATAATTTCATGTAGATTTTTATGTTATGAGATGAAAATATCTTTCCCGCAACTCTATTTTGAAAATTTAACAACATAAAATAAATATTATATGTTTTCAATAATATCTTCTTCCAAATTCCAATGATTCAATAAGACCAACGAATCTAAGAGCTCATCATAATATCGCATTGTTAAGGTACGAATTTAAACGGCGTTTTAAACGGAATAGTGCCTGTGGCGTGATGGTTAGTGGTAGAATTGCATGCCAGAGGTCTTGGCTGTAATCTCTGCCTTTGCAAATCAAAGTTCTTTTCACGGGTACTGCTTTAAGCTAGGAATTGATAAATCCTCTAATTTTCATTCTTGTGCTTTCTCAAATTACCTTCCAATTTTGCACATAAATTGTACATTACATTATTCGCAAACAGGAATGGTTAATAGTTTTAAGCCACTAGACCCTGGGATCCCTATATTAGCTGTGGGCCACCTTATTTATTTATTTAGATAGGCGTAAGGTGCATAGATAGATTGCAGAGAAAAAATATATTGACTTAAAAAAATTATAAAATTGCAGACAATTTAACAAAAACTTGTACCAAAAGTTCAAATATTCGTCAAAAATATACGTACGTGTATTCGTTAACAGTTACGCTTGTTGGTAATGTGTGCACTTATCAGATACACTCCTTAATTGACGTTAATTACCATAACACACGAAAGGAAACACTTTCTCACAGTGATGTGAATATCTTTAAAGAAAGAGTTCTCACTCTCACTTCAACATATGTACTCCTTGTATACAACAGTTCCTACCTACTTAAGTCCTACAATCTTCATACACCCTTGACGTTAGTTAAACATTTACACACAGCAATTCCATTCCGATCCTCAACCTAAGTGTGACAATGGTTAAGTCGAGCAGTACGAAATAATTAATTATGTAGGTAGTAGGTACCTCTATACCAAACCTAACCTAAACCTACTGTTCCTTTGCCTTACAAAAGTTAAACAATGGCAGAGCATTCCCATTGTTTGCTTTCCATGCTTATACTAGCTGAAAGTAAGTAGGTATACAATAGGAAACACAGGAAAACCCACGAAGACAGTGCGACATCAGAGCCAAAGCAAATATTTGAGGGAAGAAGGAGGAAGCTTAAGACCAATTGGGGTTGAGCCCCCACAAATTGTTCTGCAACCTGTTTGCTTCCCGCCAGAGCACCATCCCCAGTACCACTGTACCAGTACCAGGCAGCTTTGTCTTTAGAACTATAAATAGATGTGTATAGATAGAGAAGGGTATGGGAGCTTATATTTTCGAAATGCTAAATATTTTCAAAGACATACAAAAGAGATTATATGTGTTTAGGGAAAAGGATGACGACTTTGTAGCAACCAAACCCAACATCCAACAATATCAAACGTTCTGAATTCTGAGAATATTGTAAAGCTATATTATTATAGGAACAAAGCAAAGCAAAAGCAAGTAACTAATTAAAACAACCTTGGGCATTATTTTTGACATAGATTATACTATTGCTGTTACTATTGGTAAAGGTATTTTCAATGTTAAATGGGCTTATATTTAAAGAGGTCCATAAGGCTCAAATGTAACTAAAGACAATTTTAGTTAATTAAGTTCTTGCGAGACAAACAATTTACTTTTATCGTTCTATCACTTAAACATTAATTATAAACTACACTACTCGACTCGTACATACCTATGCACAATGGTTTATAGAACGATTTGTCATAATATGATTTAGAATGCTTTTAGGATATTTTACATCAAGATATTGATATTAAGAGCTTAATGGTTTGGAAGAAGATAGCAAAAATGTTATGAGTTATGACAGTTTACATTTAGTGATGATGCGGGGGATCTTATTTTTTTTCATCGGATTAATTCCGTATTTACAAGGTGTGAAATAAAAACTGGTAATTTAAGAAACATAATGCGTCGATGTACGAGTGACTTCATTGAATCAATGATCTTATTGTGAATTCTTCTTTAAATACTGTCCAAGCTGAACAAATAAGTTGTAGACGCACTAACCCATAGAGATGGGAGAAATACTCAAGTTTAGGAGACGGAGAGGTTTTGAAGAATGTAGCCACATCAAAAGGAGGGACTAATTAATAGCGTATTCTAAGAAAAGCCAAACAAATATGTGAACCTTCCACCAAAAATATCAAGATGATTAAATTTGTCCGTTGTAGGTCGGAATTTGATGAGCGTATAGGTGGTTTTGAAGTTCCGCATCCAAAGGGGAGGGCGTCTGAAAACAAATATGAAAAACTAACATTGCTATCGTCAATTTATTTAATTGGATTAGAAGTTGAAGGAAAGGGATCATTTGTGAAAATGAGAAAGAAAGTCGGGTTATACAAAACGGAGCCCTTAGAGCACGGAAGGCTTACGACTTGAATTTGTTTAAAACAACTTGCATTTGATTGTTTTTTTTCCTAACAAGAAAAAAATTGTCAACATCGAAAACTTGCGTTTTTGATTTGAGAGCAGAGTGCCATACAATGTTATGTTTTTCTGTTTTGTCACTAGAAGCCTTCAACCATCAAGATAATTCTTAATTATAATTAATAAACCCTGGAAAGATGGGACATTAATGCAATCGTAAGATAATTTGAGGGAGAAGAAGATCAACCTTTTTTGGGAATTGGCTGAATAAATGATGCTCAGAAGAATACGACCTGCGGTAAATCTAACGCTTTTCAAAATGAAAGCGGTGATACCATTCGCATCATAGGATTTAATAATTTATTAATTAATGCTTAATGCAAGCTATTAACAAAATGACTTAGAGTTTTTAGTTTTATATTATTCTTAGGCTTAGGTCCAAAGGCCCACACTTCCGTAATTACAAAGCCAACTCAACTGACGAAAACCGGAATGAGTTCAAACAAGATAGAAAGACATGTAACAGACAAATATAACGCATTCTGTTTTGTATAACCAGAAATTACGGCAAAAAATACTACAATGTCCCAATGGTAGTAAAAAATGTGCATAACACTATGTCTTCGTCGGTTCCTCCGACGCTCGTTTCCAATGACAATGACACTCCCTATTTAAGCTCGATTGATAACGCCAATTTGCTTGCAGCAAAGTTTGCGGCTAATTTGATGCTGCCAGCGAGTGACATGACTCCGCCTGTACTTGAAAGGGTAAACGATTCTATGGGACGAATCTTCTTTCGAACTCGTTCAGTTACGAGAGAACTTACAAATCTTGACGTTCACAAGATCGGCTGGCCCGGATAGTATCCCCGCTATTCTTCTCAAGGGGTGTTTTTCATGGCTGGCAAAACCACTGCGTAAGCTTTTCAATCTGTCCTATTTTACAGGTCTCTTTCCGAGTGGATGAAAAACTTCATCTGTCCAGCCTATTCGCTATCCCTAAAAAAGGCAAATCCTACTTACCATATAACTATCATCCAATTGCGCTTACTTACCTCCTTTAAAAGGTCAATGAAACGCTGATCAATTTTCAGCTTAAGAAATATCTTGAAGAACGGAAGCTTCTTATGGCTTTCGTTGCAGTAGGTCCACTGGTAATTTGATGGTTTATCTCACCGAACAGTGGAACAAATCTTTACATCGTTTTGGAGAAAGTAAGATTAATCTACTTGATATGATAAAGCATTTGACAGAGTTTGGCGTCAAGCTCTCTTACCGAAAAAAACACGCATTTGGTTTTGATGAATCCCTTCTTTGTTGGGTTAGAAATTAATTTTCGGACCGTTCAATTCTAGTAGTATTGGACGAGTTCCAATACGATATTAACAAACTAAACGCTGGTGTGCCCCAGGGCTCCGTTTTGTCTTCGACGCTCTTTCTTATTTTTATAAATGATTTTTTGTATGAAACTTCTTCTCATTATTTTATCGCTACTTCCATATCAATGCTCCGAAGAAACAGCCAGGTGTGAATTGGCATATAGCAACATTGAGTTCTAAGAAATTTTTGTCGCACCAAGTTTGAAATGAATCAAGATCATTTGGAGTATTCTTTGAGAATTTCGTTCTAGGTGAGATCTTTTGCTCGATAATTAAAAACTTTGGCTTGAATTGGCAATTCACGAAATGTTCTGAACTAGCTGCCAAGATCTTACTATTTAAAGTTTTTGGACTCGCTTCTGTTGAGTTTTATGAAGAAGGTACAATAGGTATATGCACATGAGTAACAATGTACAACAGTCCTTCAAAACAACATAACCCATACCAAGAGTTAAATTCAGCCTGATTTATGCGCCAAAGTTATACAAATCTAGATATTTCGGAAAAACACCACCCAGTGCTGCCAAGAATATTTGAGCTATGCTAAACAAAAAATATAATTCACTGTGGAACTTTCCAAGCAATGGTCACATTTGCAGGAAGCATTTAATGAATGAATCTGTAACTGGTGAGATATACATAAACATAAAAGTCCGCACGTTTTCTCTTTTACCAGGTAACATTAGCTTAACTTAAAATACTGTTCTCATCTAGAGAATTTTTAAATGAATTTAAAAACAAATGAATGTTCAAATATTTAAAGTTGTGCTTGCATTTGCACGAATTATTTACATTCGCACAATACACCCAAATCCGTTAAACGCTTCATAACTTAAACAATGTTGAATGCTTCATAAGAAATGCTCTGTGCAAATTTAGAAAGAAGTCATACACTTTTTTGAAAACACATTTTCTATTTTTAGGTTAAGGTAAGGACTCTTTCGTGTACGTTCTTCTGGGGTAAAAATACTAATGAGCAATGAAAAACATTTTGTAGAGAATTTTTGTAGCTTAATAAGAATTTCCATTCCTACTCTTACCTTCTAATAAATATGTTCTCTGGTGTATGGTGACGAAAGTTTTTATACTTTAACCCCTTTCGTGACTTCATTATTTTTTTAAAACACAATTCCACCTTCTTTGTGTAAATCTCTTTTGATTTTTTTTTCCCCTAAATCTTAAACCCCATTAAAATGGTTGCTCCATTTAAACTTTAGTTTCATTTGATTGCAAAACTACTTTTAACTCTCTTCAGCGTCAGAAAAAAAAGTCCAAACAAAATTCTTCTACAAACTCTTTGGCTAAGTTTCTCGGCGTTCGTCGTCCTCGTTGTCGTTCTTGGGCATCAGTATTCAAAAGTTAATTAACATTCAGCACGCACAGTCTTCCACTGGTCAACTTTCTCCGATGTGATATAAAATCCCAGCACAGCACAATGCCAGAGTCCAGTGTAGAGTGTAGTGTAGTGTAGTGTATATTGTTGGTGTATACGAAGTCAAAGTCCGTACAGCTAGTCCTTGAGCAATCCGAAACGAACCAACAAAGACTGACCGCCTGGATTTGCTGACAACTTGACACTTTATGCTGCAGGAACAACTATGAACAGAAAAGACAGATTTAGTACCTACCTACAGACCGAGACTGTTCCAGGATCTGATCTGGAGATACAGCATCACAAGAACAGTTATCACGCCATTCACTTTATCCGGCCGGGCGCGACACGTCCATTGATTTTGATTAAAGTTTTCTCTTAAAAGACCATAGATACATCTAGATATAAGTTTATAACCAACGTAACGGATTGGATCCCGAACCTGAATTCATGAAACGTTTCATCAAATAATGAATAAAAAAGGAAAAAAAATATGGACGACAATAAAGGGGATGATTTACTCTGATATCAGTGGAAACAATTTTTATTGCCTGACATATGAGTTTGTTCGGGAACCAAGAATTATGGTTCACAGACGAGAATAACGTTAACGTCTATAAAGGTATAAAGAACGTAAACGCTTTCAAATTGAGATTTGGTATCTTTTTTCTTTAATATCATCGCTCATATAGAAGAAAGGATATACCTATAATAGCCTTGGCATCGGGTTGTTTATGACCTTGCTGTATTCTATAAGCTTCTCCATATATCGTATCACCATTCACCGTTATACCTTTTAAACTGTTCCTTTGCTCTTTCTAAAATAATGTAATTGCAGTGCGGTTATTTACGACGCCTCGATTGTGATTTCTATTCCTTATACCATCTATTCAGGATGAGATTTATAACAATCGGAGGGCTAACTTGATGGCATCACGGTGTGTTTGGATCAAAGGTCATTTTTGAATGTGTGGTTTGGTTATGTAACCCCAAGGCGACTAGACAAATTTTTTAAATGATATTCTTAACCTTTTTTTAAGAAAACGAACATTTTTTATGGACAAAAATAAGCAAGAAGGAACTTGAAAAAATACCTTTTCTTTAATCCAAATGTTAGAACGTTACAAAAATTGAGTCGTTCTTAATGTATAAGATTGTGTTAAATATGCCACCACTACCCATAACAATATACTCTCATATGCATTTGTCATAAGCGGATCTTTATAGAATGAATGCTTAGTTTAGATGGTGGAACTGATAGATTTTTAGGACTTGTCAATAAGGAGGAATTATATAGTTCCTTAGAAGAAAAAATCAGCCCGGTTCCACCATTTATGATTAAAAATTTAAATCTGCTTGGACTGTAGCCTGTAAACCTTTTTTAAAAATTTGGCAACTGTGTTTAAATTCCATTAATTTATGTGAATCACTGTATCACCCGTGGCATGATGGTTAGTGCGTTGGACTGTCATGCTAGAGGTCTTGGGTTCGATCCCGGCCTATGCCATCTAAAGTCTTTTCACGGGTACTGCCTCTTGCGAGGAATTGACAAATTCTCCAAGAGTAACTATTGTCATGAAAAAGTGCTTTCTCAAAATTAGCCGTTCGGAGTCGGCATATAAACTGTAGGTCCCCTCCATTCCTGACAACATTACTCGCACACAGGAATGGTTGAGAGTTGTAAGCAGCGTTACCACTTTACTTCAATTGAAGTAGATCTACTTCTTTTTTTCAAATAAATTTAAAATCTACTTCCTACTTCGCACCATCATCAAAATAGTGAAATCTACTTCGTTTTTAATATCTTGTTTTTTACCTACTTCAATTTTAATAAAAATAGTTTGAATCTACTCCTTATTTCTCTTACTCTTGTATGTAGTCTTAAAACTATCTAGTTAAAAATCGCTTGAGTATTTGCAGTGAAGTTACCGTCTTATCTTATGTATTCTAGCGTAACCCTTTTGTCATTTTCGACATATAAACATACATGAAAGAGCCAAGAAGGACCTTTATAATAATTTCCAGTCAAAAGGGCTGTTGAAAATGTCTAGGCCGTATTTCAATAACAACGACTTGATTTTAGAAAAGAATGCCCTAATTCTCATGGTTTCACATTTCAATAGTTGAAAATTATTTATTCTTTTTGTTTCGTTTCGTTAACAATCCTTAACGACGTTTTCAAAGCTTATCGATCTCACAATAACAAATTTATAAAGTTTGAAATTGTAAATATATTTATCTATCTTACATATAGGCATTGAATAATTACAATTAATTGCAAGTTTTGTATTCGTAAACAAATTCGAATTCGAGATTTTAATCGAACGTGACATTACGATGGTAGAGAAGACGAAATAAGTGGGTCCCCGATTTTTTCAAACTAAAAATAACAGTAGTTTCAATACAATACATTTGTACGGTCAAAAATCGATAATTCGATTTTTTTCAGAAACAAACCGATAGATTTTTTTTAAATTCTTGCTAAAATTTGTGTTCTTAGTTTAGCTTCTTTCAATATAAAAAATATTTTTGTATTGCTTCACAAGGCAACCCCAGCTAGAACCCTTATTTTGTTTTTAAGTTTTCTCAAGAACTAAACTATTTATTTTTCTGCCAAAAATATCATTGTTTTTATTTTTAATTTTAGAACAAATATTATTTTTTTCGAAATTCGATTTCTTGAAAATGGGTTATCATTTTTTACAAAATTGAAATGCCAGTCGTCTAATAATAAGTTCAAAATTTTGTTACCTAAAATATTTTTAAACTAAAATTTAAAAACGATTTTCAAACAGAAATTTAAAATTTTTTTAGTTTTTTCTTGATAAATGAAATGGCATTTACATTTTTGAAAACAAACCTTTTTGCAGGCACATTTTAATTCAATACACGAAATAGTTTCACGCAGACATTTTTGAATACATGAGTGTGTTCATGCGAAACAGTCGTGCATTTTATTTTGTTTCTGTTATTTATTTTAAGTTGTGCTCTAGTCTTATTTTGGATTTGATTTTTTGTTTTCAATATGGAATGATATTTTCAAGTTGTCCAAAAACAAAGATAAAAGGTTTGTTGATGTTATGAAATTGTATTACGATTACAATAACTATTTCTTGAAGAACTCGTCCTTTGCAATAAAAACATCCTAAAGTCACACGAGCCAAATCTTTGCTTTTGCTAACTAAGATTTAATTTAAGAAATGTTACATTAACATATTGAAGTATATGATATGAAACCTTTAATAATTATTTTTTTTTTAATTTTTGTATTGAAATAATGTAATTTAAAAATATGTAGAATAATATGAAAAAGTTAATTTTTGAAATCTACTTCCATTTTTCGCAATCTACTTCACTTTTTTCCCAAAATCTACTTCCACTTTTTTTTTGAGAAGTGGTAACGCTGGTTGTAAGTCACTAGGCCTTGGTTCTCAACGGACTGTCGCGCCACCAATTTATTTTTTTTTACTGTATCCAATTCTAAGATCGATAAAATCGAATGTGGATGCAAAAGTACATACGAGGAATGTGGATGCAATGGGATAAGAGACAATGGTCTTAGAACTCATTAAGCCAAGCGATTTGTATGAAAAGCAGAAAAGATAATTATGGTAGTATTCATTTTAGTCTAACAGACCTAGAGCCGACAACATGTCGTGTCGTGAGTGGAGTAATAACGAACATTTTTTTTGATGTGATTTTTTGTTCAGCCTTAGTCGTGGGTATGTATTCGAAAATGATCATTTTACCGATCTTGAGGTCGGAATAATAACAAAAATCCATTGATTACAAAAAATTAAGTCCAAGACATTTTACTTTGCTTCCTGCTTATAAGACACATTTTAAGCTTTTCCAAATACATTTTTCGACTTAAAACCCTGACAACTTTTTTCGTATAACATTATATGCTATGAAACATATACCAAAATATCAAAAATCTTCCCCTCATTACAAAAATATTCAAGACGTTTTGGTTAAAGCATTTTGCTTACCAGACTTTCAAATGAATTTTTCAATTTAAAACTATCATACTTTTTTTTTACATATAGGAACTATATAGCAAGTTTTGAATCCTTTAAAATTTCGAACTCGAGATATTTATTTATTTATTTAATCCGTTAATTATCTAACGTTAATATAAACTTATAACTACTTAAATAATTTTTAATTTAAAAATTTCATTAATATAGAAATAAATAAATACTATAACAAATTAAAAAATCTTTCTTTAAATTGTTTACTTTTAACATTGTCATTAACAGATGAAATTAAATTATAAAATTTATTGAAGACTGAAATCAATTGATTTAAAGGGCTATTCATACCATAATTAATTCTGCTAAAGATCGGACATAAAGGTATCTGTCTTCTTATGCTAGTTTGACTATTGCTAAAATTTAGACGATTCAGAGCTGTTGCGGATATAATAGAACCATTAATTAATTTTAAAATAAAACCAAATTGGAGATATTGTCTATGTTGTGAAAGTGTGGGGAGCTTTATTAGCAAAAGTCTCTGAGAATAAGGAGGTGGTGTAAATATTTGGGAAAACGGAAGAAAACGAAGACAAAAACGCATAAATCTTTTTTGGATACTTTCAAGTCTGTCAATATGGACTGAATAGTATGGTGCGCATATAACACAGCCGTATTCAAGTATTGGTCTTACAAATGATACATAAAGAAGTTTTAAGACGTATGGGTCACGAAAGTCACGAGAAAAACGTTTAATAAAACCTAGAATTTTGTTAGCTTTTTTAACTAAAAAGTTATAATGGTCACAGAACGTTAATTTACTGCCAAGAATAACACCTAAATCAGAGAAAACGGAAAGCTTACAAAGGGAGAAAGAATCTAATAAATAGTTATACTCTATAATTGTTTTTTTGCATGTAAAACACATAGTTTTACATTTGTCAATATTCAATAAAAGCCGGTGTGTATTGCACAATTCCCTAAAACTATGAAGATCTTCTTGAAGCAATGAGCAGTCATTAATTGAACTAATAGATTTGAAAATTTTAATGTCATCAGCGTATATTAAAACGGAGAAGTTTTTTATAACGGATGTTATGTCAATTATATATAAGATAAATAATAAAGGACCTAAATGGCTACCCTGTGGAACACCAGAGTTGACGTAAAATTGGTCGGAGAATTCATTTCTGAATATAACGCTATAACTTCTGTTCTTGAGATAAGACGCGATCCACATCAAGAATTTGTCGTTAAACCCTAAGGCCTTAATTTTATGGACTAAAGTCTTGTGACACAATTTGTCAAAGGCTTTGCTGAAATCTGTGAATACGCAATCTACTTGTTTACAATCTTGGAAAGAGTCAAGGCAGAAAGATTTTAATAAAGCACGACATTACGATTATAGAGAAGTCGAAAAAAGTGGGTTAACCGATTTCATCCGTCCGTCTGTCTGCCTGTCCTGGCCCGTACAGCCCAAAGCATTAGGTCCATTGACTTCAAATTATAAAATTAATGTTTTTAGCTGAGTTTAAAAATAAAAGTATTCTCCATAAAAATTTGTTGGTCAAAAATCGAAATGAAAATTCAAATTTCCTTAAAAACAAACAGAATGATTTAAATCTTTGAATTTGTCAATTTTTGGAATTGAAAAGAAAAAGAATCATGAATAGTGCTTTCTCAAATTAGCCATTTGGAAACGGTTTAAAATTTTAGGCCATCTCCATCCCTGATAAGATTACCCGCAAAAAAGTGGACAGATTAAAACATGAAAAATGTAAGTTAATAAATATTATATATTAAATAAGTATATAATAAATAGCTCAAATAAGTTTTAGAGGAGTTCAATGAACTTCAAATGTGTTACTGGAGGTATAAGGTCGAGGACACTCTTGAATATGGTGATTATATAAAGACTGTGAATTCAACCACCAATAAATAATTAAATAAATATTTCTAGAAGTGTATGTTCCCATCATAATACAAAATTATTCGGAAAGTTACTCGAAAAACACAAAATTTAAAAAACAGGACAAATCGCTCGTGAATATTTACAAGTTTTCAGTGTGTTAAACTAAGAGATAAAATTTGAAACGCACTTTTACTTGAAGATAACAATCAGTTTACTAAATTAAACCGATAAAATCTCCAGGTTAAACTAGTTTTAAGCCGCAAATAGAAAGACAAATTTTCTCTATTTGGTCACATGACTAGCAAAAGAAAAGTAGGAGAAACTTCACTAGAAGAAAACTCAAGTTTGGCACCGAAAAACAACAGAAACCCAAAAGCATTTCAACACAACAATAACATGACTATGTCTCAATCTGATTTTGAACAAATAAGAACAATTATTGATAAGGTACTCCAAAGGGAACTTCCACTTGCCGTTGCCAATTTGGCTACGAAAGATGACGTCATCATAATAAACAATTAGCTGAGTCTTTTTTCCATCATTTTGAAGCCCCTTGCCGACATCTTTAAGAGGAATTGGAGGATCAGAGTCGTGAAATCAAAGGAAAGAATATTATTTTCTCTATTCCAAATGATTCGGTATGTGTCAATCCTCAGAAACTTTTCCAATCAATCACAAAATTTTTGTTAGAAAATCAAACTGTGCACATGCCAGAGGCCACAAAAATAAGTCAAAACAACAAAATAATCAAGCTCAAACTGAACACAGGTTCGAACGAAACCGCAACCAAAATGTTAAAGAACTCGTCTAAGTTTAAAGGCACAGGTGCTTTTATCTTAGCAAACAAGCACAACTTAAACGTCGAATCCTCCTTCCATATCGCAAAGTGACCAAAACAAAAACAACAGAAGCAGTTAAGATAAGAAATAACACTTTAATTATTTGTGATAAAACTTTTTATTTAAATGATGCTAATAATCTAAAATATAAAGAAATTGATGGAGAAACTGAGCTGCAAAATATGTTCGGTGATTTTAACTTTGGAAATGTCAGAGAAATCAAACTGTCAATGTCAAACAAACAGCAACAGAAAACTTGAGGAAATAGAAGCAGTAATGAAGAAAGTGAGAAATTTAAAGGCACCAGGTGAAGATGGGATTCCCTACAAATTTTACAAGAACGCAACTCCTTCGTACTTTAACTATTTGTTAAAGTTTAATAACAAGATCTTGGCTAACGCCGGAATTCCCTCCTCGTTCACAAAATCAGTTATATTCCCAATTCATAAAAAAAGCGCTTTTGATATTGCTAACAACTATCGAGGCATATCATTTATGAACTCATTAGCCAAAATATTCTTCGGTATACTTGTGCAGAGACTTGAAAAATGGGTTGAGAGGAAAAGTATTCTTTCAAATCTTCAATCCGGTTTTAGAAAGAACTATTCTACAACAGACCAGATTTTTACACTTTCTTCAATCGTTAAAGCCTTCCAAGCACGTAATAAGAAAGTGTACTCTTTCTTCGTAGATTTCAAAACAGCTTTCGATCGGGTGAATCGTAATGCACTGTTATATAAGCTCTCGCAGTTGGCTATTTCATCAAAATTTCTTTCTGTGATTAAGGAAATGTACAATGGAACAAGAATAGCGGTATGGTATGCAATATTCTCACTGGAGTAAGGCAAGGATGTCTTCTCAGCGCGTTACTGTTCTCCCTTTTTATCAATGACATTGTTGAAGATCTACCTGGAGGCATAAGGATATCTAATTCGCTTGTAAATGTTTTACTATACGCCTACGATTTTGTTATTCTGTCTCCTACAATTTGAACTTCAACAACCATCGGAAAGAAAAGGCTAACACTTCACAAAGCTTGTTGAATTCTACATGGAGAAAAGTGTTTACTAATAGTAGAATAATTCTTTCCGCCAAGTATAAGATATACGAAGCGGTAGTAAAGTCAACGCTCTGTTACGCATTTCAAGTCTGGGGTGCAGATGAATATGAACAAATTGAACAATTCTAGAGAAATTTTTTAAAAAACTCTTCAACTTACCTCGAAACACACCAAACTATGCAATCTACTTGGAAACTAGATTACCAAAACTCCTAACAAGTACCCTCAAAAATCCTGGCCAAGGAAATAACGTCCGGTGGTGTTATTTCCTTGTACAATATCTGTTTAAGCAATGCTTCTTTTTGTTGACGATTCCCCGCTCTGTTTTTTTTACGAGGATATCAACATTTTCCGAACAAATTATTTTGCTCATTTCACTATGGTAAGTTACACATTTTTGTATGAAACTATTATAACCTACTTATACGGGTTTCACTTAATAAGTGATTTATTATCAACCTTTTGTCTCCTGAAAATTTAAAATCTGAAGGGGCCGAAATGGAAAAAAAACGTTCACCTAACAGCAGACCAAATTAAAAACCTTGAACTTCAGCTTTATTTATTATGTCTGGGATTTCATACAATATTTATTTTATTACCTTCAGATACAAAAAGGGACAAACAGCAATAATTATTATTGTTCTAATAAACATTTTCACCATAAATTTGAAAGAGCCTGTCGTGTTATAAGATCTAATACATTTTTTTCATAAAACCTATTTGTTTTTCTTTATTCTGAAAAATGATATCTTATTTGCATTTCTATTTATTCAGTCCAATTTATTATTATCGATTGAGTGCGACGAAGAAGATACCATCACGACAAAGTCTTCGGCGGCATCTCGAATTTGCATAGATTTATGTCCTTGTGAATTCGTTATTAAAAATTCAACAATAAAAAAAAATAAATAAATGAAAATTGAAAGCGAACACCGGCTTCCTAGCTTTCCTATACCTAAACAGAATCACGTTGAACTATGCCATCACCCTTGAAAGAATTTTTAAGAATAGGAGAGGAAAAAATCATTTAAATTCAAGGTAAACACTTGAAAAATATTAAAAAATTCGATTGGATCTATGAACTTACCTATTTGAATTTTTATTTGACAATTTATGTCAACATTTAGTACCTACCCATCTAGATACACTTTCATAATAGGAACACCTCATAGTCCAATACCAAATTGAAGCTTAATTTTGTATGATATTTTATTAGAAAATACAAATTTTATCGGTTAGACAGGGAGGGTATAAGGGAAGGCTGAGTTGCCATGTTTGTAAAATGAAAAATTAAACATAAACTACCTCCGGTTATGAACAAAAATGTAACAATGGTGTTGAAATATCATTGTCCAATAACAATTCACTCAATTCACTTCGATACACACTTTTTAGGACTTTTGGGGAAAAAACTTTGTTTCCTTGAACGATGATTTTTTCATTTGTGATGATTACGAATTGTTTCTTTCAGTAATCAGTCCCATTTTCACCTCAGTGGATTCGTCAATATTCAATAAGCAGAATTGCCGCTTAGTAATAAATAAGTTCTGTTTTATTCGAAATCAACATCAGCACTTAAAATCTAACCACCCCTTAGATAAGTTCGTTTGCACTTCAGATATGTTAAACGCGGTTGGTAATAACACTCAGCAATCCTTCATTGACACTTCCATAGAAGTAGATGAGAATTTTGACACTTTAATAATGTTGAAATGACGTTAGGCAAAATCTTACATAACTTGAACTTTCTTAAAGATGATTATTCATCTCCATCAGATGAAAAAACTCCAATGCATTATCCTCTTCTTCGAATATTTGCATAATTTCTAAGCTCAGGATAATTTCCAACCATATGCAAGAATGCATGGCTCCCTGAAATTACGCCATAGGAAATAACGCCAAAAAAATAAAATGGAAAAAACGCCAAAAATTCTCCATACAATTTTTTAGGAAAAAGAACCCAAAGAGTTTGGTGTTAATTCGGGATTTTTTGGCTATTTTTTCCGAAAATTTCTTGGCGTTTTTTCCTTTTAGAATAATGAAAAAAGGCCAAACAATTTTTGTTTGGAAAAAACGCCAAAAATTTGCTTTTGGACTTTTTTTCCAAACAAAAAATTAAAAAACGACCAAAAATAAACGTTTTAGTTTTTTTCCAAATCTTAAAGCAAAAAACGCCACAAAACAAACTTTTTGGCTTTTTTCCTAATCAAATAAGGATAAAAAGCCAGAAAATTAACCGTTTATTCTTGCAAATCAAAAACAAAAAAGTACATGTTTGTCGAATGTATTCATATGGTATACAAAATTATATAACGGCAAATAACAGTATTTTACATGTTTTTGAAGAGCACATAAACAAAGTTATAAGAAAATGTGTTCTACAAAACAAATGCACAAGTAATTTTGATATAATCAACGGCGGGGGAGGCAGCGCGTACGAGTCGCGTTCGCCGTTGCGGCGCGACGCGCGCGGCGTTCTGTTCATTCTTTAAAGGCTTAATTTCCAATACTAATTTGGAAATTACACCAAAAAGTTCTTATTTTTTTTGGCGTTTTTTCCATTTTAGTATTTTGGCTCTTTTTCCAAAAGTTTGGCGTAATTTCCACACTTTTTGGCGTATTTTCCTTTTTGTTTTTGGGCGCTTTTTCCTATTTTTTTACGCCAAAATTGTTTGGGCTGCATTTATTAAACCAGTCTTTAAAAAGAATAACAAGTTTGCGTAAGTAACTACAGACCAATTTCTAAACTTTTTGAGCAAGTTGTTTGTTAAATTTTAACTCTAAGAATATTATAAGTAATTAACAACATGGTTGTATGCAACAATTATCAAAAAATTAATGATTTACTTGTATTTTTGCATAAGTGTTCAAATACCCTAGAACTAGAACAGTCAAGAGTTCGACTGTATTTACACAGATTATTTTTAAGGCTTTGGCCAAACTTTCTCATAAACCACCACATTTACGCTGAAGGCAATTGCGGTTCATCATCAGATTATCAAGTTTAATTCATAAATTCTTCCAACCATTTTACTGCCAAGCTATCAATACTGTATTCCTTTGTGTAAGGTACAATAACTTTATAATCTAGGCAGATGATATGAAGACCTTTAAAAGCATAAAATCTCTAAATAATCGATTACAGTTTTGGTATTTGTTGCAAAAATAATAAGCTAAACAGTACCCGTGGAGTGATGGTTAGTGAGTTGGACTGTCATGCCAGGTTCCTTGGGTTATATCCCTGCCTATGCTATGTTTTTTTTCACGCGTACTGCATCTTGCGAGGAATTGACAAATCCTCCAAGATTAAATCTTGTCATGAAAAGTTCTTTCTCAATTTAGCCGTTAGTATTCGGCTTAATACTATGTAGGTCCCACCCATCCCTGAAAAAACTTTACTCGCACAAAGGAATGCTTGAGAGTTGTAAACCACTGGCCCTAGTTCTCAATCGACTGTTGCACCATCTTTTTTATTTATTTTTCAACGTTAATCCAATGAAATGGATTTTGGCTTTTTCCAAAAATTGTAGTTCTAGTTCTTTTAATTACTAAATATAGCAGCACTCTATACATCGCGTTAACAGTTTTAAAGATCTTGAAGTTTATTAAATTCTCACGCCATTTCTTACTTACTTACTAGGGCCTCACCCAACAAACTTCTGCATCTAGCTCGGTCCCTAGCTAGATGTCTCCAAGTTGGGAGAGATCACTTTCCACTTGTGTGCACCACCTGATTCGCGGTCTTCCTCTACAGCGCTGTCTAATGGGTGTGGATTTGAAGACTTTCCGGGCCGGAGCATTGGTTTCCATGCGCTCTACGTGACCCAGCCATATTAGTCATTGGACTAAGTCTACGTCGCTGTTCAGCTCGTCGTAAAATTTTGTGCTCTACTTCCTTTCGATGCATACGGGACCGTAGATCACACGACGAACTTTTCTGTTGAAACGAGTGCTTTCATACTTCGAAAAACGACTACGTCTCTCAATTGCTTTCTTAGACCAAAGAAACAGCGGTTAGCAAGAGTTATTCTGCGTTTGATCTCAGTTCTGATGGTATTGTTTTCTGCGTTCATAGCAGAGCCTAGGTAGACAAAGTCTTTAACTACCTTAAAGTTACGTTTGTCGTTGGTGAAATTTTGGCCGAGACGTCGGTGTTGCAAGTTTTTTTTCTTGATGACAGCATTTACTTTCTTTTGCCCTCATTAACCTTTAAAGCATTTTTTGCCGCCTCTGCCTCAATACTCACAGAAGCTCCATTGACATCACGCTAAGTACTTCCAATTATGTCAATATCATAAGCATATGCTAGAAATTTGACAGACTTTTGAAAGATAGTGCCTCTAGTGTTGACGTGTGAGCTCTGCACTATTCTTTCAAGCACGATGTTAAAAAAATCACATGACAGCGCATCAACTCGTCTAAAACTTTTTTTTGACAACGAAAGCTTCTGTTAAGTTGTTTCCAACCTTTATGGAGCAGAGTGAATTCTCCATGGTCATCCTGTACAAACGGACGAGTTTGGCACGGATGCCAAAACTAGACATGGCTCTATACAGCTCGTCCCTTTAGATGCTAGTGATATGCGGCCTTGTAATCGATTAAAAGATGGTGGGTGTCGATTTGGTGATCTTGGGTTTTTTCCAGGATCTGCCGTAATGTGAATATTTGATCGGCTGTGGACTTTCCTGGTCTAATACCACACTGATAAGGACATATCAGGTTGTTGACGATGGGCTTTAGACACTCACATAGTACGGCAGAGAAGATTTTGTTCGCGATGTTAAGTAGACTCATTCCTCTATAGTTGGTGCAGTTTAGATGGTCTCCCTTTTTCAGGATCGGGCAAACAAAACTGAAGTTAAATTCATTGGGCATGCTCTCTTCCGACCATATTTTATAGATAAGTTGGTGCATACTTCAGCTGCTTTTAAGAGATCGGCATTCAAGCCATCCGCTCCACTGGCTTTGTTAGACTTCAGCTTAGATATGGCAATCTTTACTTCGTCTAAGTCGGGAGGACGGGATTGTTGGCTCCAAGTTGAATGGATCATCCTGACTGACAGCGGAACTCATTTCGTCATCGCCGTTATACAGTCTGCAAAAGTGGTATTGACTGCGGTTGCACTATTATTACCACTTTCATCTTTGTAGCCTTCGGTTCTAGGTTTATGTACTTGTGAACTTGGTTAACCTGTTCATAAAGCTTTCGAAGTTCATTCCTGCCTTAAAAACTCTCAAAATCTTTGAACGCACACTTCCCATGATCTATCTTTTTCTTTCTGAAAAGTCGGTGTTCCTTTCCCTCTTCTGCTCATAGAGCTCGTGAACCGCTCCCGTCCTTCCAGCACGTCAGAGACGGCTTCTCTGATTGCATCTTAGCAATGTTGCCACGGATTGTCGATACATTTAGTTGGCGGCAGAAAGCGTCGAGAGAGGTTACTTGAAACTCGGTCGGAGAAGGATTTGGCGATCTCTTGCATTAATTAGCCATTCCACGTTATACCTTCTCCCAGGATCTCCCTGTATTTTCTTGGATCTGGAAACCCGAAGTGCTACCTTGGCTACAACGAGGTCTTGGTCCTAGTCGATGTTAGTTCCTCTTTAAGTTCGGATATCCATGCTGCTTTAAGGATGTCTAGCATTGATCGCAATATGGTCAATCTGGTTAATGGTAGATTGAACTGGAGAACTCCAAGTTCCTTTGTGGATATTGAGGTGTAGAAAACGCGTACTGGCTACCATGACATTTCACCCCGCAGCAAAATCTATGAGTTGTCGGAAGTCCACTTCCCGGAGCATATTAATTCAATCGTTAAAAAAAAAATGTATGTTATGATTTGTTAAACGTTGGTCTACAAAATGTCAGTATCCTTATGATACTCTCGCTCTATGCGACACTTTGGTCCGCCCCTTATTTTGAGTACGCATCCATGGAATGGATTTCTTTTTATTAAATGTCTACTAGTTGAATCTGTTCATCTCTATTTTCATGCGTTTCAACTAAAGGAGGCTGCCGTGATCTCATCTTTAACAACTTCAAATTCATCAATTTTTTTTAAGTGACTTAATTAATGCACATGTTTCATTTAATCGTATAAGTTGACACTGCCATGGAGGTAACCGCAATACCCGTAGTTTGCAATTCATACATGATTTTCAAAAACAACACTAAAAGCTTTAACTAAGGCTATCAGAAACCTTTTCAAATCTTAGTAATATTGTTAAAAAGAAAAAACAGAATTTTCAGATCCCAACATTCAACAACTTTTATGTGTTTTAATAAATAATACAAAACAAAAACTTCGCCACCAGTTGTTCAAGAATATCTACCCTGGTTAGTCTATAGATTAAAAACACATTGTCCTTAAAAAACTCTAAGATTTCTTCAACTTTTCTTCGAAAAAAAAAACTAATCAAAAATGTATTCATGACATATTTCTAGCAGAAAAAGTTGGGTCATCTCATAATAAGGCCGAATAAAAAAATGATATCGAAAGGAATACCGCGTTAGGCAAAAGGGCTTGAATGATTCTAGATCTTGAAAAAAGCATGATGGTTTGATTCATAAAATTACGCTTCTTGATTTCCCGATAAATTACATAAATTTATTAATTTTTCTTCTAAAGTTTTAAAAATAACATCCAATTGGAAAATATTACAAGAAACTTTTTGAATAGACACTAGTCTATTCGAAAAGTTCCGAGAATTTAATAATTCAAGTAAAGTAAATTATTTAGTTAGAAACATCAAGTCTCAATACTCTGCTCAAAAAGTACATTTTTTCTATTATTTATCTTATAAACTCTCATCAAAATTTCACCAAATTAATGCCTTCCTACATAGACAAGGCAGCCATCATACCAAGACGTACTTCTTACCCTTTTTCATAATGGTTATTATCTACTCCATTACTTTCTTTATGACCTGTTAATTTGGTCTTAAGAAGAGTTATGTGCCGTAAGTCCCATAAACCCAGTAAGGAGAAATCTATGAATTATACAATACACACACCATAGGTATTTTATTTTCAACCTAAGCAACAAGAAAATTTTACTTCCTCGTTCGTGTATATTATTATACCGACCTATAACCAACTTCTTATTAGAGCAAATTATGATTAAGACAATAATTTTAGGATCTAGGTATTTTTGTATGATGCAACAAAACAAATGGAATAAAGATAAGATATGAAGTAAAATATGTAGGAAAGACTTACGATCAAGAATTAACATCCTTTTACTTACCTACTTCAAATTTACACGTAATTCATTAATTGTGAAGATTATAGGTATGTGTGAATTAATGTTTTGTAATAATTTCCAAGAGATTCATTTTATGTTTAATTAAAATTATTTCACAGCATACAAAGAAAAATGTCAGTAAATATACGCAATTAAACTTATTGTTAGTACAAAATTCTAATAAAAAGTTAATGTACCAACTAAAGTTGTGTTCTTTTTTACAAAACCATGAACATTGGATATAATTACTTTGTTTGGAAATAAAATGAGTATAGTTATTTAGTTGTTCCGGACTTTGTATATATTTGAATTACATTTTTTTATAAACTTACGGTATAATATTGTAGGCCTTAAAATTAAGTTTTAATTGGACTTCTATAAGACTTTTAACAGAGTGCCGAACTTGCCTAGTTATATGGAAACTTAAAAAATTACCATAAAATATTTTACAATACCATCTTGTCCAAGAAAATTATATGTTAACTTTAAAAAAAAATTTGAAAAATCTGATTCCCTAAAGTCATCTCATTTTGGATTTTGGTACAACATTTTAGATAGCGGCCGTCAAATCCATTAGTTTTATAAAATATATCGAAAACTATAGTTTTTTTTATTTTGAAAAAAGGTGTGTGTACATATTGTAGCTCAGATAATAGTTTGTATTACGTGTTTACGCACAGCAACTAGTTTTTTTATTCAAAATGGGGGTGTGTAGTACTTTTTTCGAGATATCAAACGTATCTTCGTTTTTTTTTTTATAATGCTCTCAATCTTCTTTGAAAAGCTTATGATAGCCTTGCAAAATGAACCATTTATAATGAATATCGGACAAATTATAAGCAGTCCATTAAACGCCAACATTTAAAATGCCTAAGTAAAAGTTAAGACTTAAAATTAATTTCTGTATAAATTAATTACAAACTTTTAAGTTTTGTTTTCCATCCAATTTTTGAAATAAAAAAAATACTACTCATTTCTTAATAAGTTTTAATTTAAAAACAAAAGTTATATATAAAGAAACAACACAATCTTTCGAGACATCCCAATTGAAACAGAAATTTCAAAAGCATTTCATAGCCTCTATGCAGGACTGGCACTTCTATCGAGGAAACTAATCAACTTACAGTACTCGGTACGAGTGTCACAGATCCCCCTCTTGTGGATTGATCATTCACATATACGACATTGCCAAAAGGGCTGCTAGATTTTAAGGATTTTTTCGGTGGGGCAAGAAATTTGTCTACCCTTCTGATCTTGCTGTAGCTTACAAAGCTTTTATTCGTCCAAAATTAAATATAACTCGCATATAGATACTTTCATCTATTCTCAAAAAATCAATTTTGTGCAGTCCACAGGTTTTTCTCAAAAGCCACCTCTGTCTATTAACTCCTACTTTCACCTCCCCGTGGTGAACATCTGGTACCTAGTATCTCAACTGGAAATTGGGTTCCAAAATCAGTGGAAAGTTGTTGGAGGTATCAAACAAGAGAGGGGGAGAGGTATTTCCACAAAGGCACATCTCTTTCCATCCGGACGGCAGCGGAGGAATTCCCAAGATGCAATCAACGGTGGCGTCTACAGTTCCAGTAAGGTTGAACTACTTAGTGAACACCTTATAGGGTAACTACGACATATTCGAAGCCATTGCTTGCAAGGGGTGGTTATGCCGGCTCTCGCCCTTGGAGTTAAATCATGAACCTGGTCCTTAAGATTGAAGGTCGTGCGTCAGGGTGACTTCCTGACCCAAAAGAAAATCCAGTTGCGAAGCACCAATAAGCCTCGGATACGGTCGGATTTACTGTTGACAACCCACGCAAACGAATCAATAACAACGAACTTTGGATATGCACATTATTGACTAGGGAGCCTGTTAACGAAAAAACCAACAGCGCTTATTTGGATGCGTCTTTGTCATTAGAGCCAGACTTAGGCAACAAGTCTTGAGCTATAGGCTATCAACGAGCGCCTCATGCCTAATATGCGCACACGACCCAGCAGAAGAGAAGGATGACAGCTCAAAAGATATGTTCTTCGGGCTCTTAGGCAAAATATATGAGCAGTGTCCAAGCTACGATATTAAGACTGTCCTGGGCAATTTTAATGCCAAGCTAGGAAGGGAAGACATCTTTGGTGGAATAATCGGGAAGAACAGCCTGCACGACAACACTTCCGACAACGGATTCAGACTCATAGATTTTGCTGCGGGGCGAAACGTCCTGGTACCAAGTACGCGTTTTCCACACCTCAACATCCACAAAGGTACTTGGATTTCTCCAGATCAATCTACCGTCAACCAGATTGACCATATTGCGATCAACGCCAGACACGCTTCCAGCATCATGGATGTAAGAACTTTCCGATGAGCTAACATCGACTCGGACCACTACCTTGTTGTAGTCGAGGTAGCACTTCGGACTTCCAGACCCAAGGCAAAACAGAGAGGTGCTGGGAGAAGGTGCAACGTCGAACGGCTACATTCGCCAGAGATCGCCAAATCCTCTTCCGACCGAGTTACAAGTAACCTCTCTCGAAGTTCTCTGCCGCCAACACAATGTATAGAAAACCAGTGGCAACACAGCCAAGATGCAATCAGAGAAGTCGCCTCTGATGTGCTGGGTTTCAAACAGCCACCAACAAGGAACCCGTGGTTTGATGAGGAATGTCGGCAGACAAATACAGCCAAACAACATGCACGCAAAGAGGCGCTGCATAAAACGACGAGAGCTGCTCATGAGCTCCAGAAGAGGAGAGAGGAACGCCTGCTTCTCAGAAGGAAAAATAGAGGGCATGAGAAGCGTGCGGTCGAAGATGTTGAGAGGTTTAAAAGCAGGAATGAAGTTCGAAAGTTTTATGAACAGGTGAACCGAAATTCACAGGTACATAAACCTAGAACTGGCTGCAAAGACGAAAGTGGAAACACCATAGTGGAACCGCAGTCAATGCTGATGATATGGAAGGACCACTTCTGCAGACTGTATAACGGCGACAACGAACTGAATTCCGCTGTCAGGCAGGATGATCCATTCAACATAGACGACGAAAGCCTACAATCCTATTCTCCCGACTTAGACGAAGTAAGGATTGGCTTATCTAAGCTGAAGTCTAATAAAGCCGCTGGAGCGGATGGCTTGAATGCCGATCTCTTTAAAGCAGATGGAGATGAGTTAATTTGGAGCATGCACCAACTTGTCTGTAAGATATGGTCGGAAGAAAGCATGCCCGATGAAAGGAACCTCAGTTTTGTTTGCCCGATTCTGAAATAAGGAGACCCTCTTAACTGCATCAACTATAGAGGAATCAGTCTACTTAACATCAACTACAAAATTATTTCTGCCATAACTTCTAAAGCCCATCGTCAACAACCTGATATGTCCTTATCTGTGCGGTTATAGAATAGGAGAGTCCACAGTCGATCAAATATTCACATTACGGCAGATCCTGGAAAGAACCCAAGAACATCAAATCGACACCCACCATCTTTTCATCGATCAACATCCACATAATACAGCACATGACAGCATCTACAAGGACGAGCTATATAATGCCATGTCCAAGTTTGGCATCCCTGCCAAACCCGTCCGTTTGTGCGGGATGACAATGGAGAGTTCTCGCTGCTCCATAAAGATTGGAAACAACTTAACAGAACCTTTCAATGTCAAAAAAAGTTTAAGACAAGGTGATGCGCTGTCATGCGATTTTTTTAACATCGTGCTTGAAAGAATAGTGCAGAGCACACACGTCAACACTAGAGCCACTATCTTTCAAAAGTCGGTCCAATTAACAATTGCTAGCCGCTGTTTCTTTGGACTTAGAAAGCCATTGAGGACCACACTGATAACTTCCCATCCTCTCTGTCGATTTGTCTTGCTTAAAAGTTTGTCTATATGTACTGGTATCAATTTTTACCAAATTTGCGTAGATTTTATTTTTTATGAAAAAACGGACTATTGGATTTTTGTATAAAAATTACTGAATATTGAAAACAATATTTTCTGTGAAATAAAATAAGTTTGAAGCCAATATTTTTAATTTTTGAAAAGCTATTTGAGCCGAAAGTAAATTTTTACCAAGTTTTAGTATAATTTTTTCTAGAGTTTTATTTTTTGTAAAAAAACTGTCAACTCGAATTTTTTAAAAATTTTACCAAATTAGTTTGAAACCAATATTTAAAATTTTTGAAGAGATATTTGAGTCGAAAATCAATTTTTACCAACTTTTATACATTTTTTTTTTGTAGGTTTTTATTTTTTGTAAAAAAACAATATTTCTTATTAGATAAAATAAGCCTAAATTTTAAGTTTTTAAAAAGATATTTGAATCGATATTCAATTTTTACCAACTTTGAGTAATGTTTTTTTTAGATTTTTATTTTTTATAAAAAAAAACTGTCAATTAGATTTTTCTCAAAATTTTATCGTATGTCAAAAACATTGTTTTTCGTTCATTTTTTTTCACCTTTTTTTTCAAACTGCTATGTTAAAAAAACCACCCACGCAATTTTCTTGAGAGCCCTAACTGCATCTTTCTGCCTTATTATCTGTATAACAACATTTATTTGAAGTTTATATCTCTTCTAGTTCTTGAGCTATGGAGGACGAAAAAAACGTCGCGAACGACCGGACGTACGGACGTACGAACGTACGTACACACTCACGCACAGACATCTTTCTAAAAATCTTTTATTTGAACTCTAGGGACCTTGAAACGTCGAGAAATGTCAAAATTTTCAATTTGACAAATCGGACCCATTACAATAACTTCATATGGGCACTTAATAATAATTTTACCTCGAAAATATTTGTATGCAACGCCAAATGGAGTTTTTATATCTCTCAAAATTTTGAGAAAAATCAGATTGACAGTTTTTTTTAAATAAAAAAAAAATTAAAAAATTCGACTCAAATATCTTTTAGAAATTGAAAAACATCGCCTTAAAACTAGTTTCGTCTTATAAAAAATGTTGTCTTCAACATTTAGTAAAATTTTTCAACAATTAGTGTTTTTATACAAATTAAAATTTACGAAATTTTTAAAAATTGATTTTCGACAAAAAATCTCTGGAATCAAAATTAGTTTATCATATGCAACATACGAGTATCTTAGTTAATTTTTGAGAAACATTCAATTGATAGCAAAAAAACAAAACACGATAAGCTACAAATTCAACAAAAAACTAATGAGAAATAGTTTTCGACTCAAGTATTTTGAGAATCAGTAACTTCTACGGGGATGCAATTGAGGTTCATGAACCCTGTGTGAATCTGATATAATATTGTAATGAAGATGACACTAAGTTTCTAACTGCAATAGAGCCCATTCAGCTAACAGAAGTCGTCTTTAACCTTCAGTTAGTCGATTTATTTTTACATAAAAACGACGAATTTGTAGCCTATCAGTATTTCCATTTCTTTATATGATTTGGCTGATATCGAGACTCTTTCAGAGCATCCTTTATGTCTTCCAGTTGGGCTGGACAAGCCTGAAAGTCAGTCGTTTAAAATACTATCCGGTTACCTGTCCACCTTGGAATTAAATAAATAAAAATATATCTGTGCCAAATGCTGCCAATTAGAGCTAAAATAAATGGTCATACATTAATTAATCGTGATCGTCGCCACGATCACTTTGCTTTTCCCAGGGCTTGAATGAGACTAAATGCAACTAATTTGAAGCTTAAAAGATTTTATGTGAAAAATAATCAATTTATGTGATATAAAAAGAATAAGTCTTTATGATTTAAGGGATGAGAATCTAATAGCAATTCTGATTGGAAAACTTATGTGTACCTAATACGCCTCCAGCCATCCCACTGCTACTTTTAAATAAACGTCAACTTTACCAATTTAAATATGCAAAAAAAAACGAAACAACAAACAATTTACCATTCCTTCTACTAGGACCGAATTTATTTTTTTATAAAAATTATTACTTTACTTGGTTCTTGGTTGGTCAGGACATTGAGTCCAGACGGAGCTTGTTATTGCCAATGCCATTGGCAAAATTGTCATTATATATTTTTTTTGGGGCAAAAGAGGAAAAATAAAAATGTACAACAACGACGACGACGTACCTAAGTAGGTAGATCCATATTTTGTGGCTCCATGAAAAGCCTTATTGGATTAGGTATACCATCACAAAACGATAGAGTACATGATGAGGAGGACCGGCCAAACCAGGTCCTGCTTGAATTGAACTTCTCTCGCTATGCTACTGCTGATTCTGATCCTGATGTTGACTGCTGGATGCTGCTACTTCCTTACTTCAAGTTGTTTTTTCCTCTTTGGCACCCTCTATACAAAACACATTTAGATTATTTATGAATGCAAATTCGTGTTCTCGAAGTTCTATTGTTGATTAAATTGATTTCACGATGAAAGAAATATTACGATTACGACTACGACTGCAAGACACAGACACACTCAAAAGACCGGTAGGTATTAGTTAATGGAATTTTCGTAGTTTTTGGGATACATAGGGTGTTATGAGGTTAATATGTCATATTTTTAGGCTACTATCAGTGCACTTTGTGTAACCGGAGGGCTAAGAAATATGAAACTCATGACAAGAAAAATGTCTGTTGAAGTTAAATTGTGGTATAGTACTTGTAGAAAAGTTTTGCAAATAATTAAAATGTATCTTATCCAATTCGGATTTGAAGTACAGGGAAGATAAGGTTGCTTTTCACTTTACGAATTATGGTTCGATCGTTAAAAAGCTCTAAAATCGCTGCCAAAGTGTCGGCAAAATGTTCAACACTTTTTTATAATTTAATGAATAAAACATAATATTGAAATCACCAATTTTGTTTATCTTTGTTTTACTACAGAAAATATAGCCGCAGTTTTTCAAACACCTTCGTCTTGTTAAACAGAGCTTGATAAACATTTGGTCTGATCCATGGAGGGTCTCAGCCGCTGGTCTTCCTCTGCGTTACAAACTTAGAAGCTAGGTTTCAAATATATTCTTTGCTGCAGCTTTGTTGTCCATTCGCTCGATGTAGCCGAGACAGTGCGGATGGTGTTTTTAAGCTCCTTGAAACTCATCTTTATACAGCTCATACAGTTAACGATTGATTTTTCTCCTCCATTCGCGCTCTTCTCATATAGGGACGAATATCCGCTGAAGGAATTTTCTATCGCAGGTGCCCGTGTCAACACCCATTTTTAATTATCGTGTGGCATTTGGCACCACCGCCGGCCGTAGAATAGAATGGTTATGATTAAAATTTGTATAAGGTGCACATTGTCGAGATCAGAATTTACATTACATTACATTAAATTTTACTGTACTTAATAGAGAACATAGCATCTTGAGCGACTAGAATATGTAAGGTGATAACAACACAAGACATTAATACAAGACAGAAGGATAGAAGAGCAAGAACAACAGAAAGAAAGAACACATGACAACAGCACGCGGTAGGTTTCGAGACGGTTCACCATCTGTCTACTAACCACGCTCACTGATGCTTGATTTCGGTAATCAATGGAAACGAAGCTTTATCAGTGACTAGGCCGCTACCTAGAGATCAGAATTTTGAACTCATTTTTTTGAAAAAACCGAAATAGCAGCGGTTCGCTAGGGTAATTCTTCGTCGGATTTCCGTTTGT
>NW_026605699.1:0-26587 GCF_945859685.1 Eupeodes corollae | reverse complement strand
CTATCATTATAGATATAGATGAGTCATTTTGGAGCATCCTGAAGGATTTTTGATGTTCTAGACGAAAATCAAATCACACCCAAAACCATCACCTGATCCTTCCCTACCCCCAAAATCGATCAAGGGTTCAAAAAAGATACTTGACTTGTACTAGAAAAAGATACTCCTAATCAAGATCTATCATTATAGATACAGATGAGTCATTTTGGAGCATCCTGAAGGATTTTTGATGTTCTAGACGAAAATCAAATCACACCCAAAACCATCACCTGATCCTTTCCAACCCCCAAAATCGATCAAGGGTTCAAAATAGATACTTGACTTGTACTAGAAAAAGATACTCCTAATCAAGATCTATCATTATAGATATAGATGAGTCATTTTGGAGCATCCTGAAGGATTTTTGATGTTCTAGACGAAAATCAAATCACACCCAAAACCATCACCGGATCCTTCCCAACCCCCAAAATCGATCAAGGGTTCAAAATAGATACTTGACTTGTACTAGAAAAAGATACTCCTTATCAAGATCTATCATTATAGATATAGATGAGTCATTTTGGAGCATCCTGAAGGATTCTTGATGTTCTAGACGAAAATCAAATCACACCCAAAACCATCACCTGATCCTTCCCAACCCCCAAAATCGATCAAGGGTTCAAAAAAGATACTTGACTTGTACTAGAAAAAGATACTCCTAATCAAGATCTATCATTATAGATATAGATGAGTCATTTTGGAGCATCCTGAAGGATTTTTGATGTTCTAGACGAAAATCAAATCACACCCAAAACCATCACCTGATTCTTCCCAACCCCCAAAATCGATCAAGGGTTCAAAATAGATACTTGACTTGTACTAGAAAAAGATACTCCTAATCAAGATCTATCATTATAGATATAGATGAGTCATTTTGGAGCATCCTGAAGGATTTTTGATGTTCTAGACGAAAATCAAATCACACCCAAAACCATCACCTGATCCTTCCCAACCCCCAAAATCGATCAAGGGTTCAAAATAGATACTTGACTTGTACTAGAAAAAGATACTCCTAATCAAGATCTATCATTATAGATATAGATGAGTCATTTTGGAGCATCCTGAAGGATTTTTGATGTTCTAGACGAAAATCAAATCACACCCAAAACCATCACCTGATCCTTCCCAACCCCCAAAATCGATCAAGGGTTCAAAATAGATACTTGACTTGTACTAGAAAAAGATACTCCTAATCAAGATCTATCATTATAGATATAGATGAGTCATTTTGGAGCATCCTGAAGGATTTTTGATGTTCTAGACGAAAATCAAATCACACCCAAAACCATCACCTGATCCTTCCCAACCCCCAAAATCGATCAAGGGTTCAAAATAGATACTTGACTTGTACTAGAAAAAGATACTCCTAATCAAGATCTATCATTATAGATATAGATGAGTCATTTTGGAGCATCCTGAAGGATTTTTGATGTTCTAGACGAAAATCAAATCACACCCAAAACCATCACCTGATAATTCCCAACCCCCAAAATCGATCAAGGGTTCAAAATAGATACTTGACTTGTACTAGAAAAAGATACTCCTAATCAAGATCTATCATTATAGATATAGATGAGTCATTTTGGAGCATCCTGAAGGATTTTTGATGTTTCTAGACGAAAATCAAATCACACCCAAAACCATCACCTGATCCTTCCCAACCCCCAAAATCGATCAAGGGTTCAAAATAGATACTTGACTTGTACTAGAAAAAGATACTCCTAATCAAGATCTATCATTATAGATATAGATGAGTCATTTTGGAGCATCCTGAAGGATTTTTGATGTTCTAGACGAAAATCAAATCACACCCAAAACCATCACCTGATCCTTCCCAACCCCCAAAATCGATCAATTGCTCAAAATAGATACTTGACTTGTACTAGAAAAAGATACTCCTAATCAAGATCTATCATTATAGATATAGATGAGTCATTTTGGAGCATCCTGAAGGATTTTTGATGTTCTAGACGAAAATCAAATCACACCCAAAACCATCACCTGATCCTTCCCAACCCCCAAAATCAATCAACGGTTCAAAATAGATACTTGACTTGTACAAGAAAAAGATACTCCTAATCAAGATCTATCATTATAGATATAGATGAGTCATTTTGGAGCATCCTGAAGGATTTTTGATGTTCTAGACGAAAATCAAATCACACCCAAAACCATCACCTGATCCTTCCCAACCCCCAAAATCGATCAAGGGTTCAAAATAGATACTTGACTTGTACTAGGAAAAGATACTCCTAATCAAGATCTATCATTATAGATATAGATGAGTCATTTTGGAGCATCCTGAAGGATTTTTGATGTTCTAGACGAAAATCAAATCACACCCAAAACCATCACCTTATCCTTCCCAACCCCCAAAATCGATCAAGGGTTCAAAATAGATACTTGACTTGTACTAGAAAAAGATACTCCTAATCAAGATCTATCATTATAGATATAGATGAGTCATTTTGGAGCATCCTGAAGGATTTTTGATGTTCTAGACGAAAATCAAATCACAGCCAAAACCATCACCTGATCCTTCCCAACCCCCAAAATCGATCAAGGGTTCAAAATAGATACTTGACTTGTACTAGAAAAAGATACTCGTAATCAAGATCTATCATTATAGATATAGATGAGTCATTTTGGAGCATCCTGAAGGATTTTTGATGTTCTAGACGAAAATCAAATCACACCCAAAACCATCACTTGATCCTTTCCAACCCCCAAAATCGATCAAGGGTTCAAAATAGATACTTGACTTGTACTAGAAAAAGATACTCCTAATCAAGATCTATCATTATAGATATAGATGAGTCATTTTGGAGCATCCTGAAGGATTTTTGATGTTCTAGACGAAAATCAAATCACACCCAAAACCATCACCTGATCCTTCCCAACCCCCAAAATCGATCAAGGGTTCAAAATAGATACTTGACTTGTACTAGAAAAAGATACTCCTAATCAAGATCTATCATTATAGATATAGATGAGTCATTTTGGAGCATCCTGAAGGATTTTTGATGTTCTAGACGAAAATCAAATCACACCCAAAACCATCACCTGATCCTTCCCAACCCCCAAAATCGATCAAGGGTTCAAAATAGATACTTGACTTGTACTACAAAAAGATACTCCTAATCAAGATCTATCATTATAGATATAGATGAGTCATTTTGGAGCATCCTGAAGGATTTTTGATGTTCTAGACCAAAATCAAATCACACCCAAAACCATCACCTGATCCTTCCCAACCCCCAAAATCGATCAAGGGTTCAAAATAGATACTTGACTTGTACTAGAAAAAGATACTCCCAATCAAGATCTATCATTATAGATATAGATGAGTCATTTTGGAGCATCCTGAAGGATTCTTGATGTTCTAGACGAAAATAAAATCACACCCAAAACCATCACCTGATCCTTCCCAACCCCCAAAATCGATCAAGGGTTCAAAAAAGATACTTGACTTGTACTAGAAAAAGATACTCCTAATCAAGATCTATCATTATAGATATAGATGAGTCATTTTGGAGCATCCTGAAGGATTTTTGATGTTCTAGACGAAAATCAAATCACACCCAAAACCATCACCTGATTCTTCCCAACCCCCAAAATCGATCAAGGGTTCAAAATAGATACTTGACTTGTACTAGAAAAAGATACTCCTAATCAAGATCTATCATTATAGATATAGATGAGTCATTTTGGAGCATCCTGAAGGATTTTTGATGTTCTAGACGAAAATCAAATCACAGCCAAAACCATCACCTGATCCTTCCCAACCCCCAAAATCGATCAAGGGTTCAAAATAGATACTTGACTTGTACTAGAAAAAGATACTCCTAATCAAGATCTATCATTATAGATATAGATGAGTCATTTTGGAGCATCCTGAAGGATTTTTGATGTTCTAGACGAAAATCAAATCACACCCAAAACCATCACCTGATCCTTCCCAACCCCCAAAATCGATCAATTGCTCAAAATAGATACTTGACTTGTACTAGAAAAAGATACTCCTAATCAAGATCTATCATTATAGATATAGATGAGTCATTTTGGAGCATCCTGAAGGATTTTTGATGTTCTAGACGAAAATCAAATCACACCCAAAACCATCACCTGATCCTTCCCAACCCCCAAAATCAATCAACGGTTCAAAAAAGATTTTTGACTTGTACTAGAAAAAGATACTCCTAATCAAGATCTATCATTATAGATATAGATGAGTCATTTTGGAGCATCCTGAAGGATTTTTGATGTTCTAGACGAAAATCAAATCACACCCAAAACCATCACCTGATCCTTCCCAACCCCCAAAATCGATCAAGGGTTCAAAATAGATACTTGACTTGTACTAGAAAAAGATACTCCTAATCAAGATCTATCATTATAGATATAGATGAGTCATTTTGGAGCATCCTGAAGGATTTTTGATGTTCTAGACGAAAATCAAATCACAGCCAAAACCATCACCTGATCCTTCCCAACCCCCAAAATCGATCAAGGGTTCAAAATAGATACTTGACTTGTACTAGAAAAAGATACTCGTAATCAAGATCTATCATTATAGATATAGATGAGTCATTTTGGAGCATCCTGAAGGATTTTTGATGTTCTAGACGAAAATCAAATCACACCCAAAACCATCACCTGATCCTTCCCAACCCCCAAAATCAATCAATTGTTCAAAATAGATACTTGACTTGTACTAGAAAAAGATACTCCTAATCAAGATCTATCATTATAGATATAGATGAGTCATTTTGGAGCATCCTGAAGGATTTTTGATGTTCTAGACGAAAATCAAATCACACCCAAAACCATCACCTGATCCTTCCCAACCCCCAAAATCAATCAACGGTTCAAAATAGATACTTGACTTGTACAAGAAAAAGATACTCCTAATCAAGATCTATCATTATAGATATAGATGAGTCATTTTGGAGCATCCTGAAGGATTTTTGATGTTCTAGACGAAAATCAAATCACACCCAAAACCATCACCTGATCCTTCCCAACCCCCAAAATCGATCAAGGGTTCAAAATAGATACTTGACTTGTACTAGGAAAAGATACTCCTAATCAAGATCTATCATTATAGATATAGATGAGTCATTTTGGAGCATCCTGAAGGATTTTTGATGTTCTAGACGAAAATCAAATCACACCCAAAACCATCACCTTATCCTTCCCAACCCCCAAAATCGATCAAGGGTTCAAAATAGATACTTGACTTGTACTAGAAAAAGATACTCCTAATCAAGATCTATCATTATAGATATAGATGAGTCATTTTGGAGCATCCTGAAGGATTTTTGATGTTCTAGACGAAAATCAAATCACAGCCAAAACCATCACCTGATCCTTCCCAACCCCCAAAATCGATCAAGGGTTCAAAATAGATACTTGACTTGTACTAGAAAAAGATACTCGTAATCAAGATCTATCATTATAGATATAGATGAGTCATTTTGGAGCATCCTGAAGGATTTTTGATGTTCTAGACGAAAATCAAATCACACCCAAAACCATCACTTGATCCTTTCCAACCCCCAAAATCGATCAAGGGTTCAAAATAGATACTTGACTTGTACTAGAAAAAGATACTCCTAATCAAGATCTATCATTATAGATATAGATGAGTCATTTTGGAGCATCCTGAAGGATTTTTGATGTTCTAGACGAAAATCAAATCACACCCAAAACCATCACCTGATCCTTCCCAACCCCCAAAATCGATCAAGGGTTCAAAATAGATACTTGACTTGTACTAGAAAAAGATACTCCTAATCAAGATCTATCATTATAGATATAGATGAGTCATTTTGGAGCATCCTGAAGGATTTTTGATGTTCTAGACGAAAATCAAATCACACCCAAAACCATCACCTGATCCTTCCCAACCCCCAAAATCGATCAATTGCTCAAAATAGATACTTGACTTGTACTAGAAAAAGATACTCCTAATCAAGATCTATCATTATAGATATAGATGAGTCATTTTGGAGCATCCTGAAGGATTTTTGATGTTCTAGACGAAAATCAAATCACACCCAAAACCATCACCTGATCCTTCCCAACCCCCAAAATCAATCAACGGTTCAAAATAGATACTTGACTTGTACAAGAAAAAGATACTCCTACTCAAGATCTATCATTATAGATATAGATGAGTCATTTTGGAGCATCCTGAAGGATTTTTGATGTTCTAGACGAAAATCAAATCACACCCAAAACCATCACCTGATCCTTCCCAACCCCCAAAATCGATCAAGGGTTCAAAATAGATACTTGACTTGTACTAGGAAAAGATACTCCTAATCAAGATCTATCATTATAGATATAGATGAGTCATTTTGGAGCATCCTGAAGGATTTTTGATGTTCTAGACGAAAATCAAATCACACCCAAAACCATCACCTTATCCTTCCCAACCCCCAAAATCGATCAAGGGTTCAAAATAGATACTTGACTTGTACTAGAAAAAGATACTCCTAATCAAGATCTATCATTATAGATATAGATGAGTCATTTTGGAGCATCCTGAAGGATTTTTGATGTTCTAGACGAAAATCAAATCACAGCCAAAACCATCACCTGATCCTTCCCAACCCCCAAAATCGATCAAGGGTTCAAAATAGATACTTGACTTGTACTAGAAAAAGATACTCGTAATCAAGATCTATCATTATAGATATAGATGAGTCATTTTGGAGCATCCTGAAGGATTTTTGATGTTCTAGACGAAAATCAAATCACACCCAAAACCATCACTTGATCCTTTCCAACCCCCAAAATCGATCAAGGGTTCAAAATAGATACTTGACTTGTACTAGAAAAAGATACTCCTAATCAAGATCTATCATTATAGATATAGATGAGTCATTTTGGAGCATCCTGAAGGATTTTTGATGTTCTAGACGAAAATCAAATCACACCCAAAACCATCACCTGATCCTTCCCAACCCCCAAAATCGATCAAGGGTTCAAAATAGATACTTGACTTGTACTAGAAAAAGATACTCCTAATCAAGATCTATCATTATAGATATAGATGAGTCATTTTGGAGCATCCTGAAGGATTTTTGATGTTCTAGACGAAAATCAAATCACACCCAAAACCATCACCTGATCCTTCCCAACCCCCAAAATCGATCAAGGGTTCAAAATAGATACTTGACTTGTACTACAAAAAGATACTCCTAATCAAGATCTTTCATTATAGATATAGATGAGTCATTTTGGAGCATCCTGAAGGATTTTTGATGTTCTAGACCAAAATCAAATCACACCCAAAACCATCACCTGATCCTTCCCAACCCCCAAAATCGATCAAGGGTTCAAAATAGATACTTGACTTGTACTAGAAAAAGATACTCCTAATCAAGATCTATCATTATAGATATAGATGAGTCATTTTGGAGCATCCTGAAGGATTCTTGATGTTCTAGACGAAAATAAAATCACACCCAAAACCATCACCTGATCCTTCCCAACCCCCAAAATCGATCAAGGGTTCAAAATAGATACTTGACTTGTACTAGAAAAAGATACTCCTAATCAAGATCTATCATTAAAGATATAGATGAGTCATTTTGGAGCATCCTGAAGGATTTTTGATGTTCTAGACGAAAATCAAATCACACCCAAAACCATCACCTGATTCTTCCCAACCCCCAAAATCGATCAAGGGTTCAAAATTGATACTTGACTTGTACTAGAAAAAGATACTCCTAATCAAGATCTATCATTATAGATATAGATGAGTCATTTTGGAGCATCCTGAAGGATTTTTGATGTTCTAGACGAAAATCAAATCACAGCCAAAACCATCACCTGATCCTTCCCAACCCCCAAAATCGATCAAGGGTTCAAAATAGATACTTGACTTGTACTAGAAAAAGATACTCCTAATCAAGATCTATCATTATAGATATAGATGAGTCATTTTGGAGCATCCTGAAGGATTTTTGATGTTCTAGACGAAAATCAAATCACACCCAAAACCATCACCTGATCCTTCCCAACCCCCAAAATCGATCAATTGCTCAAAATAGATACTTGACTTGTACTAGAAAAAGATACTCCTAATCAAGATCTATCATTATAGATATAGATGAGTCATTTTGGAGCATCCTGAAGGATTTTTGATGTTCTAGACGAAAATCAAATCACACCCAAAACCATCACCTGATCCTTCCCAACCCCCAAAATCAATCAACGGTTCAAAATAGATACTTGACTTGTACTAGAAAAAGATACTCCTAATCAAGATCTATCATTATAGATATAGATGAGTCATTTTGGAGCATCCTGAAGGATTTTTGATGTTCTAGACGAAAATCAAATCACACCCAAAACCATCACCTGATCCTTCCCAACCCCCAAAATCGATCAAGGGTTCAAAATAGATACTTGACTTGTACTAGAAAAAGATACTCCTAATCAAGATCTATCATTATAGATATAGATGAGTCATTTTGGAGCATCCTGAAGGATTTTTGATGTTCTAGACGAAAATCAAATCACAGCCAAAACCATCACCTGATCCTTCCCAACCCCCAAAATCGATCAAGGGTTCAAAATAGATACTTGACTTGTACTAGAAAAAGATACTCCTAATCAAGATCTATCATTATAGATATAGATGAGTCATTTTGGAGCATCCTGAAGGATTTTTGATGTTCTAGACGAAAATCAAATCACACCCAAAACCATCACCTGATCCTTCCCAACCCCCAAAATCAATCAATTGTTCAAAATAGATACTTGACTTGTACTAGAAAAAGATACTCCTAATCAAGATCTATCATTATAGATATAGATGAGTCATTTTGGAGCATCCTGAAGGATTTTTGATGTTCTAGACGAAAATCAAATCACACCCAAAACCATCACCTGATCCTTCCCAACCCCCAAAATCGATCAAGGGTTCAAAATAGATATTTGACTTGTACTAGAAAAAGATACTCCTAATCAAGATCTATCATTATAGATATAGATGAGTCATTTTGGAGCATCCTGAAGGATTTTTGATGTTCTAGACGAAAATCAAATCACACCCAAAACCATCACCTGATCCTTCCCAACCCCCAAAATCGATCAACGGTTCAAAATAGATACTTGACTTGTACTAGAAAAAGATACTCCTAATCAAGATCTATCATTATAGATATAGATGAGTCATTTTGGAGCATCCTGAAGGATTTTTGATGTTCTAGACGAAAATCAAATCACACCCAAAACCATCACCTGATTCTTCCCAACCCCCAAAATCGATCAAGGGTTCAAAATAGATACTTGACTTGTACTAGAAAAAGATACTCCTAATCAAGATCTATCATTATAGATATAGATGAGTCATTTTGGAGCATCCTGAAGGATTTTTGATGTTCTAGACGAAAATCAAATCACACCCAAAACCATCACCTGATCCTTCCCAACCCCCAAAATCGATCAAGACTTCAAAATAGATACTTGACTTGTACTAGAAAAAGATACTCCTAATCAAGATCTATCATTATAGATATAGATGAGTCATTTTGGAGCATCCTGAAGGATTTTTGATGTTCTAGACGAAAATCAAATCACACCCAAAACCATCACCTGATCCTTCCCAACCCCCAAAATCGATCAAGGGTTCAAAATAGATATTTGACTTGTACTAGAAAAAGATATTCCTAATCAAGATCTATCATTATAGATATAGATGAGTCATTTTGGAGCATCCTGAAGGATTTTTGATGTTCTAGACGAAAATCAAATCACACCCAAAACCATCACCTGATCCTTCCCAACCCACAAAATCAATCAACGGTTCAAAATAGATACTTGACTTGTACTAGAAAAAGATACTCCTAATCAAGATCTATCATTATAGATATAGATGAGTCATTTTGGAGCATCCTGAAGGATTTTTGATGTTCTAGACGAAAATCAAATCACACCCAAAACCATCACCTGATCCTTCCCAACCCCCAAAATCGATCAAGGGTTCAAAATAGATACTTGACTTGTACTAGAAAAAGATACTCCTAATCAAGATCTATCATTATAGATATAGATGAGTCATTTTGGAGCATCCTGAAGGATTTTTGATGTTCTAGACGAAAATCAAATCACACCCAAAACCATCACCTGATCCTTCCCAACCCCCAAAATCGATCAAGGGTTCAAAATAGATACTTGACTTGTACTACAAAAAGATACTCCTAATCAAGATCTATCATTATAGATATAGATGAGTCATTTTGGAGCATCCTGAAGGATTTTTGATGTTCTAGACGAAAATCAAATCACAGCCAAAACCATCACCTGATCCTTCCTAACCCCCAAAATCGATCAAGGGTTCAAAATAGATACTTGACTTGTACTAGAAAAAGATACTCGTAATCAAGATCTATCATTATAGATATAGATGAGTCATTTTGGAGCATCCTGAAGGATTTTTGATGTTCTAGACGAAAATCAAATCACACCCAAAACCATCACCTGATCCTTCCCAACCCCCAAAATCAATCAATTGTTCAAAATAGATACTTGACTTGTACTAGAAAAAGATACTCCTAATCAAGATCTATCATTATAGATATAGATGAGTCATTTTGGAGCATCCTGAAGGATTTTTGATGTTCTAGACGAAAATCAAATCACACCCAAAACCATCACCTGATCCTTCCCAACCCCCAAAATCGATCAAGGGTTCAAAATAGATATTTGACTTGTACTAGAAAAAGATACTCCTAATCAAGATCTATCATTATAGATATAGATGAGTCATTTTGGAGCATCCTGAAGGATTTTTGATGTTCTAGACGAAAATCAAATCACACCCAAAACCATCACCTGATCCTTCCCAACCCCCAAAATCGATCAACGGTTCAAAATAGATACTTGACTTGTACTAGAAAAAGATACTCCTAATCAAGATCTATCATTATAGATATAGATGAGTCATTTTGGAGCATCCTGAAGGATTTTTGATGTTCTAGACGAAAATCAAATCACACCCAAAACCATCACCTGATTCTTCCCAACCCCCAAAATCGATCAAGGGTTCAAAAAAGATACTTGACTTGTACTAGAAAAAGATACTCCTAATCAAGATCTATCATTATAGATATAGATGAGTCATTTTGGAGCATCCTGAAGGATTTTTGATGTTCTAGACGAAAATCAAATCACAGCCAAAACCATCACCTGATCCTTCCCAACCCCCAAAATCGATCAAGGGTTCAAAATAGATACTTGACTTGTACTAGAAAAAGATACTCCTAATCAAGATCTATCATTATAGATATAGATGAGTCATTTTGGAGCATCCTGAAGGATTTTTGATGTTCTAGACGAAAATCAAATCACACCCAAAACCATCACCTGATCCTTCCCAACCCCCAAAATCGATCAAGGGTTCAAAATAGATATTTGACTTGTACTAGAAAAAGATATTCCTAATCAAGATCTATCATTATAGATATAGATGAGTCATTTTGGAGCATCCTGAAGGATTTTTGATGTTCTAGACGAAAATCAAATCACACCCAAAACCATCACCTGATCCTTCCCAACCCCCAAAATCAATCAACGGTTCAAAATAGATACTTGACTTGTACTAGAAAAAGATACTCCTAATCAAGATCTATCATTATAGATATAGATGAGTCATTTTGGAGCATCCTGAAGGATTTTTGATGTTCTAGACGAAAATCAAATCACACCCAAAACCATCACCTGATCCTTCCCAACCCCCAAAATCGATCAAGGGTTCAAAATAGATACTTGACTTGTACTAGAAAAAGATACTCCTAATCAAGATCTATCATTATAGATATAGATGAGTCATTTTGGAGCATCCTGAAGGATTTTTGATGTTCTAGACGAAAATCAAATCACACCCAAAACCATCACCTGATCCTTCCCAACCCCCAAAATCGATCAAGGGTTCAAAATAGATACTTGACTTGTACTAGAAAAAGATACTCGTAATCAAGATCTATCATTATAGATATAGATGAGTCATTTTGGAGCATCCTGAAGGATTTTTGATATTCTAGACGAAAATCAAATCGCACCCAAAACCATCACCTGATCCTTCCCAACCCCCAAAATCAATCAATTGTTCAAAATAGATACTTGACTTGTACTAGAAAAAGATACTCCTAATCAAGATCTATCATTATAGATATAGATGAGTCATTTTGGAGCATCCTGAAGGATTTTTGATGTTCTAGACGAAAATCAAATCACACCCAAAACCATCACCTGATCCTTCCCAACCCCCAAAATCGATCAAGGGTTCAAAATAGATATTTGACTTGTACTAGAAAAAGATACTCCTAATCAAGATCTATCATTATAGATATAGATGAGTCATTTTGGAGCATCCTGAAGGATTTTTGATGTTCTAGACGAAAATCAAATCACACCCAAAACCATCACCTGATCCTTCCCAACCCCCAAAATCGATCAACGGTTCAAAATAGATACTTGACTTGTACTAGAAAAAGATACTCCTAATCAAGATCTATCATTATAGATATAGATGAGTCATTTTGGAGCATCCTGAAGGATTTTTGATGTTCTAGACGAAAATCAAATCACACCCAAAACCATCACCTGATCCTTCCCAACCCCCAAAATCGATCAAGGGTTCAAAATAGATACTTGACTTGTACTAGAAAAAGATACTCCTAATTAAGATCTATCATTATAGATATAGATGAGTCATTTTGGAGCATCCTGAAGGATTTTTGATGTTCTAGACGAAAATCAAATCACAGCCAATACCATCACCTGATCCTTCCCAACCCCCAAAATCGATCAAGGGTTCAAAATAGATACTTGACTTGTACTAGAAAAAGATACTCCTAATCAAGATCTATCATTATAGATATAGATGAGTCATTTTGAAGCATCCTGAAGGATTTTTGATGTTCTAGACGACAATCAAATCACACCCAAAACCATCACCTGATCCTTCCCAACCCCCAAAATCGATCAAGGGTTCAAAATAGATACTTGACTTGTACTAGAAAAAGATACTCCTAATCAAGATCTATCATTATAGATATAGATGAGTCATTTTGGAGCATCCTGAAGGATTTTTGATGTTCTAGACGAAAATCAAATCACACCCAAAACCATCACCTGATCCTTCCCAACCCCCAAAATCGATCAAGACTTCAAAATAGATACTTGACATGTACTAGAAAAAGATACTCCTAATCAAGATCTATCATTATAGATATAGATGAGTCATTTTGGAGCATCCTGAAGGATTTTTGATGTTCTAGACGAAAATCAAATCACACCCAAAACCATCACCTGATCCTTCCCAACCCCCAAAATCGATCAAGGGTTCAAAATAGATACTTGACATTTTGGAGCATCCTGAAGCATTTTTGATGTTCTAGACGAAAATCAAATCACAGCCAAAACCATCACCTGATCCTTCCCAACCCCCAAAATCGATCAAGGGTTCAAAATAGATACTTGACTTGTACTAGAAAAAGATACTCCTAATCAAGATCTATCATTATAGATATAGATGAGTCATTTTGGAGCATCCTGAAGGATTTTTGATGTTCTAGACGAAAATCAAATCACACCCAAAACCATCACCTGATCCTTCCCAACCCCCAAAATCGATCAAGGGTTCAAAATAGATACTTGACTTGTACTAGAAAAAGATACTCCTAATCAAGATCTATCATTATAGATATAGATGAGTCATTTTGGAGCATCCTGAAGGATTTTTGATGTTCTAGACGAAAATCAAATCACACCCAAAACCATCACCTGATCCTTCCCAACCCCCAAAATCGATCAAGACTTCAAAATAGATACTTGACATGTACTAGAAAAAGATACTCCTAATCAAGATCTATCATTATAGATATAGATGAGTCATTTTGGAGCATCCTGAAGGATTTTTGATGTTCTAGACGAAAATCAAATCACACCCAAAACCATCACCTGATCCTTCCCAACCCCCAAAATCAATCAACGGTTCAAAATAAATACTTGACTTGTACTAGAAAAAGATACTCCTAATCAAGATCTATCATTATAGATATAGATGAGTCATTTTGGAGCATCCTGAAGGATTTTTGATGTTCTAGACGAAAATTAAATCACACCCAAAACCATCACCTGATCCTTCCCAACCCCCAAAATCGATCAAGGGTTCAAAATAGATACTTGACTTGTACTAGAAAAAGATACTCCTAATCAAGATCTATCATTATAGATATAGATGAGTCATTTTGGAGCATCCTGAAGGATTTTTGATGTTCTAGACGAAAATCAAATCACAGCCAAAACCATCACCTGATCCTTCCCAACCCCCAAAATCGATCAAGGGTTCAAAATAGATACTTGACTTGTACTAGAAAAAGATACTCCTAATCAAGATCTATCATTATAGATATAGATGAGTCATTTTGGAGCATCCTGAAGGATTTTTGATGTTCTAGACGAAAATCAAATCGCACCCAAAACCATCACCTGATCCTTCCCAACCCCCAAAATCAATCAATTGTTCAAAATAGATACTTGACTTGTACTAGAAAAAGATACTCCTAATCAAGATCTATCATTATAGATATAGATGAGTCATTTTGGAGCATCCTGAAGGATTTTTGATGTTCTAGACGAAAATCGAATCACAACCAAAACCATCACCTGATCCTTCCCAACCCCCAAAATCGATCAAGGGTTCAAAATAGATATTTGACTTGTACTAGAAAAAGATACTCCTAATCAAGATCTATCATTATAGATATAGATGAGTCATTTTAGAGCATCCTGAAGGATTTTTGATGTTCTAGACGAAAATCAAATCACACCCAAAACCATCACCTGATCCTTCCCAACCCCCAAAATCGATCAACGGTTCAAAATAGATACTTGACTTGTACTAGAAAAAGATACTCCTAATCAAGATCTATCATTATAGATATAGATGAGTCATTTTGGAGCATCCTGAAGGATTTTTGATGTTCTAGACGAAAATCAAATCACACCCAAAACCATCACCTGATCCTTCCCAACCCCCAAAATCGATCAAGGGTTCAAAATAGATACTTGACTTGTACTAGAAAAAGATACTCCTAATTAAGATCTATCATTATAGATATAGATGAGTCATTTTGGAGCATCCTGAAGGATTTTTGATGTTCTAGACGAAAATCAAATCACAGCCAAAACCATCACCTGATCCTTCCCAACCCCCAAAATCGATCAAGGGTTCAAAATAGATACTTGACTTGTACTAGAAAAAGATACTCCTAATTAAGATCTATCATTATAGATATAGATGAGTCATTTTGGAGCATCCTGAAGGATTTTTGATGTTCTAGACGAAAATCAAATCACACCCAAAACCATCACCTGATCCTTCCCAACCCCCAAAATCGATCAAAGGTTCAAAATAGATACTTGACTTGTACTAGAAAAAGATACTCCTAATCAAGATCTATCATTATAGATATAGATGAGTCATTTTGGAGCATCCTGAAGGATTTTTGATGTTCTAGACGAAAATCAAATCACACCCAAAACCATCACCTGATCCTTCCCAACCCCCAAAATCGATCAAGGGTTCAAAATAGATACTTGACATTTTGGAGCATCCTGAAGGATTTTTGATGTTCTAGACGAAAATCAAATCACAGCCAAAACCATCACCTGATCCTTCCCAACCCCCAAAATCGATCAAGGGTTCAAAATAGATACTTGACTTGTACTAGAAAAAGATACTCCTAATCAAGATCTATCATTATAGATATAGATGAGTCATTTTGGAGCATCCTGAAGGATTTTTGATGTTCTAGACGAAAATCAAATCACACCCAAAACCATCACCTGATCCTTCCCAACCCCCAAAATCGATCAATTGTTCAAAATAGATACTTGACTTGTACTAAAAAAAGATACTCCTAATCAAGATCTATCATTATAGATATAGATGAGTCATTTTGGAGCATCCTGAAGGATTTTTGATGTTCTAGACGAAAATCAAATCACAGCCAAAACCATCACCTGATCCTTCCCAACCCCCAAAATCGATCAAGGGTTCAAAATAGATATTTGACTTGTACTAGAAAAAGATACTCCTAATCAAGATCTATCATTATAGATATAGATGAGTCATTTTGGAGCATCCTGAAGGATTTTTGATGTTCTAGACGAAAATCAAATCACACCCAAAACCATCACCTGATCCTTCCCAACCCCCAAAATCGATCAAGGTTCAAAATAGATACTTGACTTGTACTAGAAAAAGATACTCCTAATCAAGATCTATCATTATAGATATAGATGAGTCATTTTGGAGCATCCTGAAGGATTTTTGATGTTCTAGACGAAAATCAAATCACACCCAAAACCATCACCTGATCAAGGGTTCAAAATAGATACTTGACTTGTACTAGAAAAAGATACTCCTAATTAAGATCTATCATTATAGATATAGATGAGTCATTTTGGAGCATCCTGAAGGATTTTTGATGTTCTAGACGAAAATCAAATCACACCCAAAACCATCACCTGATCCTTCCCAACCCCCAAAATCGATCAAGGGTTCAAAATAGATACTTGACTTGTACTAGAAAAAGATACTCCTAATTAAGATCTATCATTATAGATATAGATGAGTCATTTTGTAGCATCCTGAAGGATTTTTGATGTTCTAGACGAAAATCAAATCACACCCAAAACCATCACCTGATCCTTCCCAACCCCCAAAATCGATCAAAGGTTCAAAATAGATACTTGACTTGTACTAGAAAAAGATACTCCTAATCAAGATCTATCATTATAGATATAGATGAGTCATTTTGGAGCATTATGAAGGATTTTTGATGTTCTAGACGAAAATCAAATCACACCCAAAACCATCACCTGATCCTTCCCAACCCCCAAAATCGATCAAGGGTTCAAAATAGATACTTGACTTGTACTAGAAAAAGATACTCCTAATCAAGATTTATCATTATAGATATAGATGAGTCATTTTGGAGCATCCTGAAGGATTTTTGATGTTCTAGACGAAAATCAAATCACACCCAAAACCATCACCTGATCCTTCCCAACCCCCAAAATCGATCAAGGGTTCAAAATAGATACTTGACTTGTACTAGAAAAAGATACTCCTAATTAAGATCTATCATTATAGATATAGATGAGTCATTTTGGAGCATCCTGAAGGATTTTTGATGTTCTAGACGAAAATCAAATCACACCCAAAACCATCACCTGATCCTTCCCAACCCCCAAAATCGATCAAGGGTTCAAAATAGATACTTGACTTGTACTAGAAAAAGATACTCCTAATCAAGATCTATCATTATAGATATAGATGAGTCATTTTGGAGCATCCTGAAGGATTTTTGATGTTCTAGACGAAAATCAAATCACACCCAAAACCATCACCTGATCCTTCCCAACCCCCAAAATCGATCAAGGGTTCAAAATAGATACTTGACTTGTACTAGAAAAAGATACTCCTAATCAAGATCTATCATTATAGATATAGATGAGTCGTTTTATAGCATCCTGAAGGATTTTTGATGTTCTAGACGAAAATCAAATCACACCCAAAACCATCACCTGATCCTTCCCAACCCCCAAAATCGATCAAGGGTTCAAAATAGATACTTGACTTGTACTAGAAAAAGATACTCCTAATCAAGATCTATCATTATAGATATAGATGAGTCATTTTGGAGCATCCTGAAGGATTTTTGATGTTCTAGACGAAAATCAAATCACACCCAAAACCATCACCTGATCCTTCCCAACCCCCAAAATCGATCAAGGGTTCAAAATAGATACTTGACTTGTACTAGAAAAAGATACTCCTAATCAAGATCTATCATTATAGATATAGATGAGTCATTTTGGAGCATCCTGAAGGATTTTTGATGTTCTAGACGAAAATCAAATCACACCCAAAACCATCACCTGATCCTTCCCAACCCCCAAAATCGATCAAGGGTTCCAAATAGATACTTGACTTGTACTAGAAAAAGATACTCCTAATCAAGATCTATCATTATAGATATAGATGAGTCATTTTGGAGCATCCTGAAGGATTTTTGATGTTCTAGACGAAAATCAAATCACACCCAAAACCATCACCGGATCCTTCCCAACCCCCAAAATCGATCAAGGGTTCAAAATAGATACTTGACTTGTACTAGAAAAAGATACTCCTAATTAAGATCTATCATTATAGATATAGATGAGTCATTTTGGAGCATCCTGAAGGATTTTTGATGTTCTAGACGAAAATCAAATCACACCCAAAACCATCACCTGATCCTTCCCAACCCCCAAAATCGATCAAGGGTTCAAAATAGATACTTGACTTGTACTAGAAAAAGATACTCCTAATCAATATCTATCATTATAGATATATGTAGATGAGTCATTTTGGAGCATCCTGAAGGATTTTTGATGTTCTAGACGAAAATCAAATCACACCCAAAACCATCACCTGATCCTTCCCAACCCCCAAAATCGATCAAGGGTTCAAAATAGATACTTGACTTGTACTAGAAAAAGATACTCCTAATCAAGATCTATCATTATAGATATAGATGAGTCATTTTGGAGCATCCTGAAGGATTTTTGTTGTTGTAGACGAAAATCAAATCACACCCAAAACCATCACCTGATCCTTCCCAACCCCCAAAATCGATCAAGGGTTCAAAATAGATACTTGACTTGTACTAGAAAAAGATACTCCTAATCAAGATCTATCATTATAGATATAGATGAGTCACCCAAAACCATCACCTGATCCTTCACAACCCCCAAAATCGATCAAGGGTTCAAAATAAATACTTGACTTGTACTAGAAAAAGATACTCCTAATCAAGATCTATCATTATAGATATAGATGAGTCATTTTGGAGCATCCTGAAGGATTTTTGATGTTCTAGACGAAAATCAAATCACACCCAAAACCATCACCTGATCCTTCCCAACCCCTAAAATCGATCAAGGGTTCAAAATAGATACTTGACTTGTACTAGAAAAAGATACTCCTAATCAAGATCTATCATTATAGATATAGATGAGTCATTTTGGAGCATCCTGAAGGATTTTTGATGTTGTAGACGAAAATCAAATCACACCCAAAACCATCACCTGATCCTTCCCAACCCCCAAAATCGTTCAAGGGTTCAAAATAGATACTTGACTTGTACTAGAAAAAGATACTTCTTATCAAGATCTATCATTATATTTTATTTTATTTTATTTATTTTATTTATTTAGCTTAATACAAGCTATCATAACTTAACTTAACTTAAAACTAGCTTAACTTTTTTTTTTTTTTTTTTTTTTTTTTTTTTTTTTTTTTTTTTGCAATTCTTGTTATCAGTTTTCAACATTAATTCATGTGGGCCCTAAGGCCCACATCAAAGCTCTTTAATGTACAAGAACTAACAATTTTGATTTTACTTAACTTAAAATTACAGGGGACAGGGGATTCGGACTCAAAAAGGGAAAAAGTAAAGGGTATCTTTCAGATGGGATTTGGAAATGTTGAAATCGAAAACTACCATAGCAGCGTTGCAGTGACGAAGAATTCTGGACATTGGTTCAAAGTGCCCGTAATTAGTGCGGTGATGAGGGATATAGAAAAGGGAAACAGATCGCAGATTTCGAGGGTTAGTGTTAAGATGAATATCACTCAGGAGTGCCGGGGAATCTATATTGCCCATTAACAATTGGTGAGCAAACAATATATCAGCGTTTTTGCGTCTAATATATAACGGCTGCAAGCCTATCAGTTTTAGTCGATCAGCATAAGGAGGCAAGTTGGATGTATCATCCCAGGGGAGGCCACGTAAGGCAAATCGAACGAAACGTCTTTGAACATTTTCAATTCTGAGTGAATGGTTTTCATAAAAGGGAGACCATACTTGGCATGCATATTCAAGATGAGGACGGACTAGGGAAATGTAAAGCGCTTTAGTAACATAGGGGTTGGAAAATTCTTTTGACCATCTCTTAATAAAACCGAGAGATCTATTAGCTTTATTAATAATTTGGTCAAAATGGGAATGGAAATTCAGGTGTTTGTCACACATAATACCAAGATCTCTAATAGAATCGACTACGGTGACGGCGTCATTAAGGAAGTAGTATACTCTATGAGATGGAATTTGTTTGCGCGAAAAGGTCATTTGTTTACATTTACCTACATTTAACTCTAGGAAATTATGCATGCACCAAACAAAAAAGATATTAAGATCATTTTGTAAAAGTAAGGAATCAGATGGAGTAGAGATAATCTTAAAAATTTTCTTATCATCCGCAAACATTAGGATATCTGAGTTTTTTAATTTAAGACAGACATCGTTAACAGATAAGACGAAGAGAAGGGGGCCAAGGTGACTACCTTGTGGGACTCCAGAAGTTGCATGTATAGGACTGGAGACGGAGTTACGGAAAAGGACTCTATAAGTTCTATTCGCAAGATAGGAGCTTATCCAGTTTATAAATATAGATGGAAAGCCTAGAGCTCTTAGTTTGAGATAAATTATGTTATGGGATATTTTATCAAAGGCTTTGCTGTAATCAGTGTATACTACATCAACTTCTTTGCCATTCTCAAGGGCTGACAAAACTTTGGATATAAATTCAATTAAGTTAGTCGTAGTGGATCTACCTTTAAGAAAACCATGTTGAGCGGGGGAGAATAAAGGCTTGCAATGGAAATAAACGGAATCATAAACTAAGCTTTCAAAAAGTTTTGGAATGCATGAAAGTTTAGCAATAGGTCTATAATTGTTAATTTCAGTTTTATTGCCTTGTTTATGAATGGGAAATATAAATGAATCTTTCCATATATGAGGAAACACACCTTGGGAAAGAGAGAGTTCAAAGAGTGCAGTTAGAGGCTTTGACAGAGAATGCATACATTTTTTTAGAACAACTGATGGGACGCCATCAGGACCAGGGCTAAAGTTTTCTTTGAGGCTTACGATTTTGGCAAGTACCATTTCTTCAGTTATTGTAAACGATGAAAGGGAGGTTTGAGTGCAACCATCTAAATAACTAAAGTAGTGCGGATCAGGATCATGCAGATGTTCAGTATACGATTTGCTAAAGTAATTAGCAAATAGATTTGATATGGTTGTTGGATCAGAGGAGATTATGTTGGAGAAACTCATTGAAGGTGGAAACCCATCAGATTTTCGTTTGACATTTATAAACTTGAAAAATTTCCTTGCATCAGAAAGAAGGTTATTATCCATTTGGTTAAGGTATTGGTTATAAAGGGATTCCCTTAATTCAGAGAAAGAATTATAGGCGAGAAGATAGTTGTTGTGATCAGTATCAGATTTGGACTGTAAAAAGATCTTCCAAAGCTTGTTACGGGTATTTCTTAGGCTACGGAGCTTTCTGTTGTACCAAGGGGGAGCAGAGGTGAAATCTTTTCTACGAGAGAACGGTACTGATTCTTCAATACAGTACGAAAGAATCAAATAAAACCAATTTGTAAGGGACTCAACTGTTAATTGGAGGGATCTTAATTCAAAATCGGCTGAGCTAAGAAGATTGTTAAGTTTGGAGAAATCAGCCCTACGAAAATCATAACAGTAATTTTCCATTTCAAAAAAGTTGTCTTCAAATTCAATGGGGAAGGAGAGATTAAGGGGTGGATGATAGCGATCCAAGGTTGAGAGAAGATGAGGGCTCAGGGAGACAACACAGTTATCGCAATCAGATGAGAATATGAGATCGAGGTGTCTCCCCATAAAGTTTCCTACTCCATTTAGTTGAAAAAGACCACAATCAGACAGACGATCAATGAACAGCGATTCAGATTCAGAAGAGATGTTAGTTGGAAAGAAGGATGTCTGATCGTCTGAGGTGGACCAATTGAGATGGGGAAGATTAAAGTCACCTAGAACGATGATTAAATCATTAGGTTGCACTAGTTCAAGCAGATAATCAATGGCATTAACAGCGGCTTGGTATGCTTTAATTTGTTGGGCTGGCCGAATGTAACAACAAAGGACAAAAAGACAAAACTTAGGGAGTGTAACCTTAGCTGATACACCTTCAAATTCGATTGAAGTGGGAATACAGAGTAATGAACTTTCAAAATTATTAGCGATAGCTAAAAGCACACCACGACCGTGTGTATTATTCGCATATTCCACGACATCCATTCGATAGATGGAATAGTCGTTAGTGAAGAGTTCAGTACTAAGGATATCAGGTGTGAGGTTGGTTTCGGTAAGGGCAAAGATGTCATAAGGAAGGTTTTGGGAGTTATTAAAGACGGCAGAAGTTTTAGACCTTAACCCTCTTACATTTTGATAGTAAAGGCTAAGACATTTAGGTTTAGTGGTCTTTAGGTTAGGAGCGATAGTATTTTTTCATATCTGCACGGGATTTTTGGATATGAGATAGTCGTTTTGAAGAGATAAAAGACGCAAAAGAGGTAAGGTCTTCTCTCACTTTTTGAGGAGAAATTTCAAGGCCATCATGAAATTTCAAGAAAATTTCCATAAGTGCATCACGTTTGGTAGGGAGGCCTTCTTGGGAGATTAAAACCTTAATGTTTGTATTTGTTTTACCTTCAAAGCAAACAGAATCTGGTTTGTCGTGCAGGAAAGCTAGGTAAAGACGAACATTATTGTAGATTTTGTGGTCTCTAAGACGGGACATAACATACCGATCATTAATATTGGCCTCAGATAAATGTTTAGTTAATTTAACATTTGGAGGGATCATTGGGTTAAGGAATCCTTGAGGTTCTTGGGAAACTGATGAAGAAGAAGTAGGGTTAATGGTGTGAGAATGAATGAAATTTGTATAAGCGGGTATTTTAGCAGGAGCATCAACCATCGGAGAGCAAAAACCAAGACCCGGATGAGAGGTTTTAAAAGAAACTCGTTTGGGTGGAGGCTTTACAGATGTGGGAGAAGTTTTTCGTTTAAGGGACGAAAGTTGGTTGGAGAGAGAAAAGTTTGGAAAGATTTGTGTTTTAAGGGTCCAGTTAGTTTCAATATTTTTTTTGGGATAAGGTTTGATATTAGGTTGGTGATTAGGTTGGGGATTAGGTTTAGGACTAGGTTTAAGATTAGGTTTGGGATTAGGTTTGGGATTAGGTTTGGGATTAGGTTTGGGATTAGGTTTGGGAATAGGTTTGGAATTAGGTTTGGATTTGTTAGACTTAATTAGATTATTATTGCTACTTATACTGGAGAGCCGCATTTGTCCAATTTGTAAGTATCCTTTTTGGTGATGAAACATCCAGTTATATTTGGAGGGAATCAGGAACTTGAATCTTCTTCCAGACAATTGAAGACATTCGCAGATATTGACACAGTATTCTCTTTTGAAATAGGAGCGAACCCATGTAGCATCAGCATATCCGGGACAATTATTAAGCACGAACCATGTATTATTTGCAGATTCAAGCCTGCTTAGTCTCAAATTCCAGTCCGATAACTTCCAGGAATGGCCACATTTGTTAATTATTTCGTCCTCTGCAATAGTATTCGCTGAGGTGGTTTGTTGCAGAGAGTCAGCAGCCGGGTTTGCCGCAAGAATTTCATCACGAATGGATACGTTCGCGATATCACATGACGGTATGCCGGGTTGTTTAATGATGTCGTAGAGAAGCGATTCAATTTTTTGAGTTTTAACATTAAGGCTTTCAAGCTCGCGGTACACACTCGTATATTTCTGTTCTTGATTGCTTATATCGTAAGCAATAGATATGAGTGCCGTTGAAACCCGAGTAAGCATACAATTAATGTTTTCGAATTCGTTAACGAGTCTGAGGTTTGTAACTTCACTCATTTGATTGGAGGAGGGGGAGAGCCGTGATGACGAACTTTGCAAACAGCAATCAATATCAGATTTTAGTAGGTTTAACTGGTCAGACAAGTTTTTTTTTAGATCGTTTGCCGACCAAGTTAGCACCTTTAACTTATCGTCAATGTCTACACGAAGAGAATTCAACCCACCTATGACGTCACAATATTGTTTTTCCAAAGAACGTATCGTGGAAAGGCACTGCGTAGACGATTGTTGACATTGGATGTTTGAGTCCTCAACACTGTTACAAACATGATCAAATTTCTTGGAAAGATTAGAAATTTGATCTTGGCAAACCGAATGTTCGTTAGATAGGGATTCTTTTAAACATTGAATTGCAATCATAATATCCGACACAGATATTTTATTGCATTCATCGCAATAAAACGCAAAATTGCGTAGATAGTCTTTTAGGTAAACACTCGCCTTTCTGGCCAAGCCAGCACAAGAGGGGTGTAAGTATTTCCCACAAAGGCCACTGCACTTTAATAGTTCCGCGTTTGAGTCAACGATGACACACATTTTATTGGCGCACGACATAATTAATCAAAAAATAAATAATATGTTTTTTTGTTAAAGTTATTGTTTAGTTGCTTTTAATTTTTTCTATGCTTGTTAGTACACAAGAAGAAAAAAATGCTGGTGTAATGGGAAACGGCGATGGGCAGTAAAGTAGGTCGGGTAAGAATTATCACACGCGCTGCGAGTATATTGATATAAATATTTTTTTTTTTTTTGATTTGTAATTGATTAATTGGGGTCGGTAAAAAGGTGGCAAAGGGCAACTGAGGAGCAAAAAGAAAATGCGACTGCACTTGACTCATAGATATAGATGAGTCATTTTGGAGCATCCTGAAGGATTTTTGATGTTCTAGACGAAAATCAAATCACACCCAAAACCATCACCTGATCCTTCCCAACCCCCAAAATCGATCAAGGGTTCAAAATAGATACTTGACTTTTACTAGAAAAAGATACTCCTAATCAAGATCTATCATTATAGATATAGATGAGTCATTTTGGAGCATCCTGAATAATTTTTGATGTTCTAGACGAAAATCAAATCACACCCAAAACCATCACCTGATCTTTCCCAACCCCCAAAATCGATCAAGGGTTCAAAATAGATACTTGACTTGTACTAGAAAAAGATACTCCTAATCAAGATCTATCATTATAGATATAGATGAGTCATTTTGGAGCATCCTGAAGGATTTTTGATGTTCTAGACGAAAATCAAATCACACCCAAAACCATCACCTGATCCTTCCCAACCCCCAAAATCGATCAAGGGTTCAAAATAGATACTTGACTTGTACTAGAAAAAGACATTCTTAATCAAGATCTATCATTATAGATATAGATGAGTCATTTTGGAGCATCCTGAAGGATTTTTGATGTTCTAGACGAAAATCAAATCACACCCAAAACCATCACCTGATCCTTCCCAACCCCCAAAATCGATCAAGGGTTCAAAATAGATACTTGACTTGTACTAGAAAAAGATACTCCTAATCAAGATCTATCATTATAGATATAGATGAGTCATTTTGGAGCATCCTGAAGGATTTTTGATGTTCTAGACGAAAATCAAATCACACCCAAAACCATCACCTGATCCTTCCCAACCCCCAAAATGGATCAAGGGTTCAAAATAGATACTTGACTTGTACTAGAAAAAGATATTCCTAATCAAGATCTATCATTATAGATATAGATGAGTCATTTTGGAGCATCCTGAAGGATTTTTGATGTTCTAGACGAAAATCAAATCACACCCAAAACCATCACCTGATCCTTCCCAACCCCCAAAATCGATCAAGGGTTCAAAATAGATACTTGACTTGTACTAGAAAAAGATACTCCTAATCAAGATCTATCATTATAGATATAGATGAGTCATTTTGGAGCATCCTGAAGGATTTTTGATGTTCTAGACGAAAATCAAATCACACCCAAAACCATCACCGGATCCTTCCCAACCCCCAAAATCGATCAAGGGTTCAAAATAGATACTTGACTTGTACTAGAAAAAGATACTCCTTATTAAGATCTATCATTATAGATATAGATGAGTCATTTTGGAGCATCCTGAAGGATTTTTGATGTTCTAGACGAAAATCAAATCACACCCAAAACCATCACCTGATCCTTCCCAACCCCCAAAATCGATCAAGGGTTCAAAATAGATACTTGACTTGTACTAGAAAAAGATACTCCTAATCAAGATCTATCATTATAGATATAGATGAGTCATTTTGAGCATCCTGAAGGATTTTTGATGTTCTAGACGAAAATCAAATCACACCCAAAACCATCACCTGATCCTTCCCAACCCCCAAAATTGATCAAGGGTTCAAAATAGATACTTGACTTGTACTAGAAAAAGATACTCCTAATCAAGATCTATCATTATAGATATAGATGAGTCATTTTGGAGCATCCTGAAGGATTTTTGTTGTTGTAGACGAAAATCAAATCACACCCAAAACCATCACCTGATCCTTCCCAACCCCCAAAATCGATCAAGGGTTCAAAATAGATACTTGACTTGTACTAGAAAAAGATACTCCTAATCAAATCTATCATTATAGATATAGATGAGTCATTTTGGAGCATCCTGAAGGATTTTTGATGTTCTAGACGAAAATCAAATCACACCCAAAACCATCACCTGATCTTTCCCAAC